>NC_056736.1:347521409-347541409 GCF_019279795.1 Protopterus annectens | reverse complement strand
ATCACATATGGAGGGATGTGTGTACATAAAGTGGTGATCCACCTATGTAGATGTATGTGTGCCGGGGATGGCTCACAGGTGTGTCACACGCCATCCTACCATGCCATGTGCAAACAGTATGCTATGTCACTGTTACTTGACGGTGATGACATAACGCATACACAGCGGCCAGGTGTTACCAACTGTATGTCACATGATGCCTGTAACACTTACATCCTCCCGTGTGCATATAGCAACACAATTGCCAGACATAGCGTTGGTACACATAATGCCGACAATACCGCTGCATGTCTATCAAATGTTGCATCATATGGCAGGTGTATCATTCCCAGCACTGCCATGCGTGTCCGCTTGTGTGACCACATATGCCACATATGGTGAGGATTATGTCCCAGTTGTTACACATCCCTGTACACAGTTGTAGAGATCTGTACATATTTCAGTGTGGAAAGCATAACGTCGGCAGGTGTGGTGCATCACACACATCGGCTATCCGTATACACATTTCTGGTCACCACAGTGTGTGTGTGTGTATGTATGTATGTATGGCTGTCTGGTGCTTGGTGTGAGGGTGTACGCTACCATACAGTGAAAACAGGATCACTAACCCCTCATGGTGACTAACCCCTCATAGTGATGCAGTCTACTACCCTGTTGATGCCATCGGTCACAGCCGTACTGGCTACCTGTGCATGTTCCTTCTCTGTGCCATGTCGTGTTGGTGCAAAGTACTGCGAGGGTGGTTACCACATAGGCAAGGGTCCTCACCTCAACAGTATGTAGTGTGTGTTACAGTGCTGTAGACCCCGTGAATGTGGCCATGTTCCTGTAATGTGACAGGGTATTACTGCTGCACAGTGTGGCCTCATGCTATCAAGTGGCCTCTAACGTCATCATTGGCCAGACCGCTGTGTACAACCCCTGCACCATGTCAACATACCTGTATTGTTTCCTGGTATGTATGTCACATCTCTGTCCACTGTAGCCTGTTCATCTGACCACATGCTTCAGGTGCAGTATATGTGCGGACATCTGTGTCATGTTCGACTTTCCAACAGTCAGGTTGAGGGTACGTTTAGCATGCTGATATTGCCATACGTGCCTGTGAGTACTCCGCAGTTACACATGGGGGACTGCAAACACTGCTACCTGTAGGCACATGCCAGTACACCATAGGAGGGAACCAGGGCATCATTACCAACATGCTGTCACTGTTGTAACCGAGACACATACTGTGAACCTATCACAATGCATGCTGCACCTGGACTACATGGTATGACTGGTGCATGTCGACAGTACACCACCGATGTCACATACACATCTCTCAGTATTCACACACAATCAATGCAACATACACATCCCTCAATATGCATACACAAGTAATGTTAGATACACCTCTCACTATTCTGTTCACCCTGTGCATCAGACCATTTGAGCATATCCCTGCACCAATGGTGTGGATGACAGGGATGCAGCACAGGCTTCATCATATGCACAGGGTGATACTGTTTGCCAGGGGCATAGGCTGCACCAATGGATGACATCATGTTTGTGGGTAAGGGCCGGTGATTTGATTGGACATGTCTGTTCCGTATGCATGTGGGTGTTGTAGAGCCCTACAGTTGTGTTTGCTGTGTGCGTGTATGTGTGCACACAGTTCTGTCATTTGTGAGGCCTACACAAGGGTATTATTGACAGCTCCAGATTGTACAGACCAGGTTGTACAGCTCACTGTGACCGGCCATGGCCACGTGTCCTGCGCCTGCCAGGGGTTGTACGGGCACTACCAGGCGGAGGTACAGAATGGCTACTGTCCGACGACACATGGCCACTGGAACCGTGTCCCCGCTGGGAACGTCCAGGGCCACGTCCACGTGGCCTGCTGTGTCCTGGTGTGGACAGCGCAGTACCAGCTGCACTGCTACTGCTACTGGCACTATGGGAGCGGCCATGTGAGGTGGCACGCTCACATTGACCTGCACTAGGTGGTGTAGCTGGCCCACATCCACGTGGCCTGCGCCTCACCCCTACCAGATGTTCCAGCACAGACAGCTCATGCTCGTGGATTGCCATGCCACGGTCAAGGATTCTGACCATGTCACCCAATCGCCTGTCCAGAACATCAGCAATCTGCTGTTGAGCACCTGCCAATGCCTGGATGTTGTTGTTTAGGGTACTGATAGCAGCCCTCTGCAGCCTCTGCCCTTCTCTGTTCTGCCATTCAGCACATGCCTGTGCTGCCATTGTAGTCTGGAACATGCGTCTGGTGATTCGAGCTGCTGCACTATGTCCTGCAGGTGCATGTCTGCCAGAGGTCCTCCTACGAGCAGCACCATCCACATGCCTGTGTGGCACATCTGCAGTCAGTACACTGCCACCATGGTGTGGAGACACACCTTCTGTAGCCACCACACATTCCTGTTCAACGCTAACAGATGCTGACTGTCCTTCCTCTATGGACACTGTTGATGCGGTATGTGTTGGCAGCTGAACTGTGTGCAGGGAAGAGGGGGACATAGCTGGGATGGCAACCGTTGGCACAGATTCAGCTCCTGACATCCCTGCCTGTACCTCATGTATATGTTCATCACTGCTAGCTTCTGTGGGGACACTATCAGATGGACCGCAGGAGGGTAACGCACCTACATCACCTGTGAATGCAAACAAAGACTAAATTACAATAGACACACACACACACACACACACTGACACACACACACACTGATACACACACACACACACTGACACACATACACACTGACACACACACATACACACACACACACACACACACACAAACACACACACACACACACACACACACACACTGACACAAAGACACTGACACACCATGCATGTGATATGACAGATGACATGCAGCATGCTTGCGATACAGCTGACAGCATGCAGCTCAGACATCAATAGTGTTTGTAAGCATACCCTCTGGAATGCACACTACAGCAAGCAGGTGTCATATCATTATCCATGCAATTAACACAATCATGGTAGTATGCATGCATCCCCGTGATACACCATGTGAACCAGAACAGGATAACAGTACACATGGCTGACGTGACCTTGACATGTAATCTGCTGACATGTGCATTAACATGCATGCATGCCTGACACAATGGTGTCCTGACACATGTACAGCGTCGTACTGGGTATCACATTGCGGTGTTGTCCATATGCCCTACAGATAGAATGCATGTTGAGCAAATGTGCATGGGCATGGTAGGGGACTGTGAGCTGTCTACATTGCTGTACAGTGTGAAGCACAGATACTGTGCCATTGCATGGCATCATGAGGCATCTATATTGCTAAACAGTGCATGATATGTACGCATTGCATATCCAGAACTGCATGCATACCCATGACATACCTGTGGATTGTGACCTACGATGCTGAGGTGTGTACACACCAAACCATGCTGTGTCATGTGACAGGTCACTGGAGGACATACAGATGACACCCCTGCACGATGACTACAGAGTGTTAGCTGCCTGGCAACCATGTCCACACATAGCGGACCTGTCACATCACCATTTTACACATGACATTGATGTACCATGCACACAAGGTGCACAGCTAACAGTGATGTTCTACAGCAGCAAGGGAAAAGTACAGCATCTGTGGCCTGGTGTCACTGTCAGTGGAATCTGTAAGGGTGACTACCATCATGCTATGACACAGACGTCATGTTCAACACATCTTATGAGGTAGACATCACTGACACCTCCACTAGCTGTGCACAGGCATTTAAGATGTGCAGCGTACCACATCACCTGTACAATCGGTCTAGTACGGCTGTAATTGGACCATGTGTGGACAAAGTGGGACAGGGTGTATCCACATACCATCTACTGTGTGGCTACGTGTCTCCGGCCATCCCCCATGGCCATGTGTGCACATGTGTTGGTCATGTATGTGATGGCCGTCTATCACACATGTCTGTGTTGTCCCATATGACATACACCCATAGATGTTGGATATGTCACCATCCACAGGGCTATGCAGACAACAGGTGTATGTGTGGTATGTGGGGTATGGGTTATGGGAAATTCTGACAATACTGCAACCAAAACGCTACATGTCTGAGACATGTTGGATGGAACATCACAATTTGTGAACCCATTGCAGGGGCTAACACAATGGTGACGCCTGTGGTCTGCCCATATCACTTCTCACTGTGCAGTACTGGTTTGTGTACCACACGTTTTGTTCCACTGTATAGTACATATGCCTCCATTGTAGAACACCTCCACCATTGTATGCACAGCTGGACACACATGTAGCAATGACAAATACTGTAGTTTCATGTCTGTGTGTCATTTCATTTGTATATATTGCACATGGGTGGCCTGTGTGGATGATGGGTGATGCGACCTGTATATCCATGTATTAACTGGCCACATGGCAAATAGATCTATGCTTTGACATGCCTGATACCGATGACAGTCTCACCTGCAACGGACTCTTGTCTGTGCGGCATGCCAGAGGTACCTGTATAGGGTGACACAGCAGTATGAACATTATCCATGACTGTATGACAGACACAGGGTGCACAGTGCAAGTTAACACATTTGCCTGTACAATAGTATATAGTAAGCACATGTGTGCATACCATACCTCTCAACCTCTTAGAACAATAAATGTGGACAAAGCCTACTATGATGGGGGACAAATAGGGACAACTGTGACATATTGCTCTTACAAACTTAGAAATTTGCTAGACTAATAGGTTTGCATGCACATGGTTTTTACACGGAATGTGTGGTCGTAAACACAAATGTATGTCATCATTTAATGACTCCATTCCTCAGCTATTTGCCAGAAAGGGACATATATTAAGGGGAACACACTGACAATATGAGGCAGACATCTGGACATCCTGCAAATACCTGTACAGTTCAGAGGTATGGTGCATACACAGGGTAGCATAATGTAGCATGAAGCATGTGTGTCCACATACCTTGCATATGTTGTTACATTACATGATGTACACTGACACATGCACGTACGTGGGATATACTGGCCATATGTTCACTACTGACTTACCAGGCAACTCCAGGCTCATTGGTTGGGAGACACCCACCTCCACGATGGCAGCTAGTGTTTGTGGGAGCTGTTCCGAGGGTGTCCCCAGACTGGCCAGTAGCTCTTCTGTGTGTGTGAGTGGAGGTTGGGTTGGTGGCTCACCACCTGTTCCACCTTGTTCCCTGGTGATTGCAGTGGCATGCTGTTTTGCATGATGCATCAAGTCCATGCAGTGTCTGCGCACCTGCTGGTAGGTGCGGTTGTGGCCACCCATGTCGTTGACCCTCTTGCGAAGATCCTGCCACAGGTCATCTCGCTGCTGTGCGTGCTGTGGCACATGGCTAAATAACACCTCATAGTTCTCATGGAGGTACGGGATTATGACATCATCCTCCTGTCGGCTGTATGCTGGTAGGCATGTACGAGGCATTATCTGTAAGACATGATGAAGGTGTCAGGTCACATTTACAGACATGTACAGTGATACTGCTGCACATACATTTCTAGTACATCTGCACAGTTATCTTTGCAAATCAACATGACACTAACACGACTGGTATGTATGTGTCACACACATGTAACACTCATTATGCATTGGATATCATCCCCATATATGTGTGTCACCTCATTAGTGTTCCTACTGCATGTGACGTCTGTCTTCATGTGGGCATGTCTGTTTGCCTGCACTGGTGATCTTACCTATCTGCACATACCTGACGTATCCACGGTAATGCTGTTGACCTTGATGCTGTGTATATGTCACATATCAACACAGACACAGCCTTACTGGACTTGGGCAGTGACAATGTACCAAGTACGCATGGAAACCTGTACATGCATCTGTTTTGCCATAGACACCTACACTGCACTGTACAGCTGTTCAACATCCTGCCACGGATCACCTGTGTTGCACATGTGATAGACATGGGACAATGGCTAGTCGGACGTCATTCGCAGGTAAGGTTATCGGCTATAGCATGTATGGGCTGGGTTTCCTAGCTGTATGACACCCATTACGCCACTGCGAGGGGCATCAGTGACACATTACTGATCCAGATAGTTGATACTACATCTACCATACGGCCATCACACCATGTATGACAGGGATGATATGTGCAGCTATGTGGACAGGGCTGCATGGTATGGCGGGAGTATGTCACAGGTATGGCACAGGGATCTGACCAGCATGTGGCCATCCTAGTCGTAGGACAGTGGTTGTCCATGACGTATGTCTTTCAGATCAGGCTATGGACATGTAGCATGTCTAACAGCATAGTGTAGCATATGTATGTAAGGTGGATAGCATGCTGCATACTGGAGGTGAGTATTGTGGAGGCTGGTATCGGCCATCCATGCATGGGACCTACCCCTGGAGGGTGATATGTGTTCCAATATTGGTCACACGGGTGCTGTGTATGCCTGTCCAATGATCTCCGTGCTCATGGATACCACCCTGTCATGTCATGGGTACCTCGGAAGACTACCTAAAGGGCCAGGGAGATGTCTCCAGCTCAGGGAGGTGTACTGCACAACACCATCCCTAACACAGTGTCCATAATGTTGACCACAGCCTATGTGTTACTTAATGGGTACAGGGGTATTCCCCTAGTGGTGTCATTGCTGATATCATCCACCAGAATGTGCACATATGTCACACACCTCACACACAAAGCCCATTCTGTATGTTGTTCGCAACACTATGACAACTATTGCCCATAGGTCATGGCCATTCACATCCTCACATACACAGATGGCTGACATCTGTCTGTGTGGTATGGGCTACAATGCGGGTGGGGTACAACACATTAACCCTGGTTTACTGTAGCTGACACCATGTGATATGCACATGTCACTGTAGCACCTTTAGTAGTTGTGAGTCTGTCAACAGGCCACTAGTACAACACTCCTGTGACATACAAAGGCATTTGTAATCAAACATCCGTACTGTCTTGTACATCTGTACTGCTAACATCTACATTGATAATGGTTCATAGACTTGCAGACCATACCCGGCAGTGTTCTGATGCAGTGCCACCAATCATGACTGTCGTCAACACTTGTGGGCTGATATTATCCAACACCCTATCTGTAATGTATGGGCATGCTCGGCACTTGTTCAGAGCTTCTTGGCACGTTATGAGCTACTGCTTAGTTTAGCACCCATTTCACACCAGTCCTCACAGGTACATTGTCTGTCCATAGATTTCCAGCTTGCTTACAGTACAACAGCTGTCGTACACACATCACTCACATATCTCGTGAGACATGGTGGTTTATATGGCGTGTCCACCTGGCATGTACCACTTATATACAGGCATGTCCAACTGGCACATACCAGTGCTATTGCCTGTCACTATGATGACTATGTTGTACATGTGGCAATAGAGCTATTCTCATGTACACAGTCAATGCACACCTCCCAACATACAACAGTACAGCCTGTGGGGGATGCACATATGCAGCCCTGCTGGGGGTTATACTGTCACCAACCCTGACTGCACCTGACAGTCATGTGGGGATGTGCAACATTGACGATACACCCCACTCATCACATAGTCCCACATGATCCCCACCACAGGCCACACATACGGAGACACCTTGTACAGTACCCCTACATACTCTGTGTGGGCACCAATGGCAGCCTACATCGCCAAACACAAACACACCAACCTATAGCCCACAGACACGTATGCCCATCACATACAGCCAATAGGGTGTCATAACATACACAACACACCTGTCATAGGTGACTGTCAGTGGTCACACTGCTGTTCCACTCAGCAGGTTACACAAGGCGATAGTCACTTACATCCTGCTGTCAAGTAACTGGTTCTACAACATAACCTATGCACACATGCCACAACTCAGCAGGTACGATGTGACTGTCATTTTCCATGTTTGTGTGACTGAAGTTGTATCTCAGGGCACAGACTATGTGTGCAGGGACATGCAATAGCCCACCAGTGTTGTAGCCCTGATGGTGTTGTACGAGCCCTGGGGAGCATTTTGCGGTCATCCGGACCTGTTACCACTGTACAATGAGCGACTGTGTCACTCCCAACAGTTGTCCATGCTTTGCTGTCATTCCACAGGCATCTGGTATACGTCCACTTTGACAGACCTGGTCAAACAACATGATGCTGTGGCACAGTTGACCTGCACTTGTCAGCCCTGGGAGTATGGATCACATGTTGGACTCTTGCTGCTTTTATACTGCCTGTCTTGCACAGTGTCCAATAACAGTCACCACCAGAATGGGAATTGGCTAGCGAAACATGTGGTCATGTCACACAATGCTTGACATCATCCTCTGTGACGCATGCAGGCAAGGCACACCCGATACTGTACCACTTCAATATCTCTGCAGTGACTGGGACCTGCCTCTTGGCTCACACCTGATACTGCACCCCTTCAATATCTCTGCAATGACTGGGACCTGCCTCTTGGCTCACACCTGATACTGCACCACTTCAATATCTCTGCAGTGACTGGGACCTGCCTCTTGGCTCTGCAGAGCACACCTGCAATGACTGGTTATAGACAGACCGTAGCTCTCAGGCACGTACCTGGACTGGCACACCCACGGCTGAGGTGTCCCCATATTCTACTATGTTATACACACATCCCAGCTGGTTACTTAGCACAATGCATCACAGGTGATTCACGTGCAAATAACTGTGTCCGGAACTGCTATGCACAGTATTACCAGCTGCGGATTCAACATACCCCACGGTTACCAGACCTCATTTCATGGTGAACTGGACTGTTGGGCTCATACTGCTGCTACTGATGTGAGACTGACAGTAACCCACACTTAACTGTGATAGCCGCACATGTACCGACACATTAGGCGTACGCTGTCCGTGAGTCATAACCTCCGCTCGGCTGGTTCGACCCATACACACCACCTCCAAGACCAACAGTATCCTTGACATGGACACTACCAACATGTGACTGCTGTTCCACACCTGGGGTTATCCTCTCATTGGTGGAACCCGAACATATGCTACTCACCCTTGTTAGCCACATACCGGCACCACACACTTCACAGCATACAAAGTAGATGAGTACTACAACACCTACTACAGATGTCGTATGACAGCGGTAGTTGACGTCATGACACATGTGCAGGTGGACAATGCACATACAAATGCTGAGACACACCCCAGTGCACTTCATTAGCATGTACACGACAATATGGATCATGCTATTCCACACAGAGCCATGATGGTACACACCAGATAACAGACAACACTCTGGGGGTGCGGTTCCATGGACATACTTTACAACAACAGGTGGGGGTCTGTTGCACAGTGGTGTACATTCCCATGGGTGGGGTAACTCACTGGTCAGCCTCGGTAGGGCTGCAGGATCCCTCATCACATACTCCATAACTAGCTACGTACACATTACTGCGACACATTCCAAGATGTACCACAAGGCATTATGGTGGTATGTCAGTAGTAGTATGCAATACCCACATCTGCTCACACATACAACTGTCACTCTGGAACATGACAGTAACAGGTGATGTTGGCAACATGCTGTCTGATGGCTTCAATGCTAACATTACACCCTCTCACTCCCTACGGGGCCACATTCCTTGCAGGAACATTGCGGTGTACCTGCGGTCACACCTACACAGTACTGACCTGCACTCTATATGTCCTAGGACACTGGCCCCTTGTCACCCTACAAAATCCCAGGCTGTGATGTCCACAGACCTCTGAATGACATGTCTCCCCACTGGGACACCATATTCAGTAATAGCCTTGTACCAGACATTGTGGCCCCTGACTGGCACACAGCGACAGTTACACTCCACACAGGTGGCACCACAATGCATGACTGGGACTATTGCCCTACACACATCACTGGACTGTTCTGCACGGCTATAGGGCACATCATCATGGACATCATTCACTGAGTCTTTGTTGTGCTCCGGTCTTTTGATGCCAGCTGGGTTGGTCTTGTTGGGGCCACAGCATGCCTCCTACACCTGTTGAACACCTTTCATACAGTCGCCAGAGTAGTTGATGATGACACGGGGGTCCACACAGCCTACATTGTCCTCTCGCTGCCTTTCAGCACCGTTCTCCATTCTGGTATTGACAACATACACATCCACCTGCACATCACAACATATGTCTCAGGATGTTTTACAAAGTGGCTAATGGACAGGACACACACACGGAGGGTGGCATACCATATCACATACTGCATTCCAGTTACACTTGGCATACCACAGTCCTCAGTCATGGGGCCCTCATGTTCGGTATATTCTTCCCTGAGGTACAGGCTACCACTGAGGGGACTTCCCTGCCTAGCTTTACAGACCACTGCATACCAAGTGCCATTGTTGATCCACCAGCTGATACAGACCCCATCCATACGGGTGTTACTGTGACGGATACTTGATATGAACATCATGGCCTCAACCTGCATGACACTTGGCATGAACATCACCTTTGCAGTACACCATCCACCCACTGGTTATTACATAGGTGTTAGTCCCCTACATACATGTCGCATTGTACGTGTTTGTAAAACACATGTATGTCGCACACACTCCTGTGATTACCACATTGCCACTGTGGTGTGGATATCCTTCTACGTGTCCACACTTGTCTGTACTGGGTGTGTAGCTGGTACATAGGCACCCATTGTACCTCTGAACACCAGACTTATACACACATCCATGGGTACAACACCCCGCTTAGGGTGTACCTTACACAACAGCTTTACATAACTCAACATTAAAACGCCATGACGTTTATTGAGCTACGACACTTAAAGCTTGTGGCTGATGTACAGACACCATGTCTGTACACATTTGCAGACTACATACTCAGGGGTGACCTCTGCTGCAAAGACAGGGCCCATGTCTGCAAATATGTTAATGGATACACTCTGCATAAGCGACATAAACAATAGCCACTATGAGCATGATGCTCATGGATATGTGCACATACGCAACAGTGTGTGGCATGTGCTTGGGGGTTTCATTCCCAGACCGGACACTCACCATGCTTTGGGACAAGATTCCTATGTACATCACGCATGGACAGTCAGTAGCAGTGTTCATGTGATACCTCACTTGGTGGATGGTGGACACATGTACACCAGGGATCACTGCAGTGGCTATACTGTGCAGAGATGCAGGTTACACATGGCTCTTCTGTTCACAGGACACTACCCTAGAGAGGTGCCACTGGTGTGCACACTGTAATTGTTGTTACACATAGGCTTGCCAGACTGCATGGCACCCCACTATGAACCTGTGGATCTATTACATGCCCTTTGTGCATGGTTACTGGAATAGCCCTTCCATTTAGATTAGCTGTCACGCTATTACAATGTCCCGTGACTACAGGCCATATATATCCTGTTATTGCACACGCCAATCATGTTCTTGTTTGTTTGTCACATCTCTTCTGCTATTCTAGTATGGGAGTAATGTTTGCATCCTTTGCAAATGCACAGAGTGGATTACATTATTTATTTCATCATAACTGTTTATACATAAATTAATTACATACTACTCACATCACTGTACGATACCTTTGGCATGCATCATATGCCTGTTCTCCTGTGTAGCATATCTGACATATCAATCTACTGTACTATGCATTACACATGTTTTACATGGTATCCCACAATTCAAAGCATACTTGCACAGAGGGACCACCTTAGACATGTCATTGACGTTATATGCCCATACACATGCGTACTGTTGCAGTATATTCACATATACTATCCCCTGCTATGGCATGTACTTATTGGACATACCCTGCCACTGACGGCGGGTCGTATGACATTGTTCTGTTTAAAGCCATCATGTTGCATCCCTTGTGGTGTCTGTGCTGTTTACCTTGTGGCCCACTGCTGGACGCACAACTTCTACAAGTATTAGTACGATCAGCAAGACATCACTACATAAATACCATTTCCCACTTTATGCATGGCGGACAGTTTTAATTACTGCAAACCAGACTATGCATACACTGACATAACTTAATACAGAACATACTATACATACAGTTAGTGTTCTACATACCTTGATATCGTTCCGGTATTTCATCTCTAGCTCACTCTTCTGTACCTTACGGTATGAGCATACAGTTTGCATATCTGGCAAGTCATCCTTATATACGTTGATACCTGCAACATGTGGTTTACTGCCGCCAATTGGTGTTCCGGTGTGACTAATTACGTGCACTTCAGCTGTGCAGCTACTCCATTCGCCAATTACGTGGCAACAGTGGGGTATAACTGAATTCTCCACTTGGGCATTGGCCATTTGCCCTGCCTTCAGGGAGATGGCCTGTATTGTGTTTTGTTGTGTGTAATTGCAACTGCTATGTGTAGAGCCAAGTGTATTTTGGAGTCATGTCCCCTGTGGATTGTGTGTGATGGCTTGAGTATGTGGTTCTACCTGTGACTGTACCTGTCATCCCACCCGTCTGATAATGGACTATTGCAAACACCTGTAACATCTCCGTTTGTTCCATTATACGACGGATATAATTTGGATGGAGCCTTTAAATGTGTCTCTCACAAGGTATGTTAATGGTTCAGCAGATGTAATTGACTAACTGGATGTTTGTGCTGTGATTACGGTCTGTATTGCTATTGTTTCCAGTGTGGGGGATGTAGGTGGGTGTGCTTAGCATATACGGTTTTGTGGGGCTTGCATTTCTACGTAGTCCATATATATGTGTGTGGGCCCCTTCCCTAATTACAGTGCTATCACTTAATAGACTTCTGTTATGGGAATTTACTTTGGGCCGTTGTTAATTGGTTTCTATATGGTATGCAGGTGAGGTTGATACTTCCATACCTCTGGATGTATGGCGATATGTGCAGGGATATTTCTAAATGACCGCTATCCCGTGTATGTCTTTCCCAGATATTTGCAGTCATTGCAGTGGTGTTGGTGTCAGACCCTCTGTGACATGGCTTGCCACCTTTTCATATGGCCATAGCTGGACACTTGCGGGTCACACAGTGGTGTTTACAGGCTGATATATGGCCACGGTCAGTACACAGGATAGCACATACTTTTATCCTCATTACATACCAATTGTTCTTGGACCTTAACTACTTATCGGTTTGCATGTAACATTTCCATTTCTTACATACAGGCATGAGTATTTCCTGCAACTATTGCATAATATTTGGGACATACTAATGTCCTAAACTCGGACAGTTGCCCTTTGTAATGTTTCATGTCAGGACACACCTGCCCAGGGGGGGCTGTCCCTCCCAATGTGGGACAGGTGTTTACCGCATGCCTACGGCTAGCTATACCCGCACCTACCATAATCATCTACCTCCGAGTTGCCACCTACAGACACACGATGCGGACACACACACACACACACACACACACACACTTTACAGTCACATGGAAACGCACATGGCACCCTCAACACACACATACACAGGCTACATCACTCACAACCACAGTTGTACACGGTACCTACGTGGACCGCACCACCGGCAGTGGTGACTACATGTCCTTACTATCGTCATATTGCTCACGGTTCTACTGTTCCAGTACTGTGTTCTTTCTGTCTTTCAGCCTCCTGGTTACGCGTGTCGGTGTGTGACACATTCCATAGTTGGCGGTATCCTATTTATTTGTACCTCAAAGGTGTTTTGAATGTCGTTGACCTATCTATATATTTGCAGATGTCAGTGACCCCTTATATATCGACATATATCACACTATCGCCCTTTCTATCTGTATTATATATGTGTGTATGGATATATATATATATATATATATATATATATATATATATATATATATATATATATCTATGTATATATATATATATATATATATATATATATATATATATATATATACATATATATACATACATATCTCAGACAGGGGTGGTGACAGGCATGCTACACCTTTCATTGTGTGTTTTACAGTGTATACTGTGTTTCCTGGACTCCGCACGTTTGTGTCTGTACCTGTCACATTACACACTTGCCATAGGTTAAGATTACCTCCCGTCCCACTTTGCGAGGGACAGTCCCTCTTTGTGCAGTTGTGTCCTGTGAAATATTAGTGAATATAGCAAATGTCCAGTGACTTTGGGACAAACATATTCCCTATAGTTTATGTAATAGTTGCATAAAACACTTATTCTGTATCTGACCCACCTACATGTTACAGGACACGGAACACGTACCTGCGACCATTACTAGAATAAGCTTTATATCTATGCAAAACACTGACATTCTGGTTTTCATACTGACCGGGTGTATGTGTCGTCCTGCAGACATCTGGCGTATGTCCCACATTGGTCATTTGAAATGTGGCAACCCTACCGTATGTACATCTTGGCTAGCAATAGTGTTGGGTGATTGTATACATGATTGCCTGTTCCACTCCTAGCAGTGGTCGTTTTACCCTTCAGAGCAGGTGCTATTTGTTCAGGGGTGACTAATGCTGGTTTCACCTGTTCTGTACATCATTGACCGTGACCTGCGAAGTGGTCGGTGAAGCTTAGCCCTGTTTCGCGCATATCTGTATAGTCGTATTTAAACATCGCTTACCAGCTGTGGGCAATGCTTATTCCCGCTAACTTGTGCTACACATATTCTGATGACCTGCATCCAGAATGCATTACCCGTGCCGTCGGGATTACGTTACATCCCTTGCGGGACGTGGGACTGGGAACATGCACGACAGTCACTGCATGTACCACTTGGACATCTGGGGGTTGTACACGTATTATGTCATTTTGTATGTAAAGTACACTACAGCAGTTACTCCACACTACACTCACATGGATAACTCCGTTAGTTTACAAATTGATGAGTCCAGTTAATGGTATGTCCATGTGATGTTTACTGGCTGTACTCCGGCATTGGGTATGTATATCACAATTAGCTACACCTAATAATGTGCTACACCTTCATACGACCGTGGATGCAGCATGCTGGGGTGACGAATGCCTGTCATGGGCACATCCCCTGCCTTGACACAACATCCATGATTACATTTTGTGGAGCCCCTCAGTAACGCAGCGGGGAAATCGTGATGAGTGTGTGTAGGACAGTGCTTACACACATGTGCTCCTGCGATTGCCTCTGCTCCAGTAAGCGACAGTTGCTTACTCGATGTTGTGGTGACGGGAGTCACTGTTTGCCCCGTTTGGTGTTTTGCCTCTGAAAATCGGGCCTGTACCTACCGATGTACCTCAGAACCTATACACACGGCACCGACAGATGCTGATAGGCGCATCTACTTTTCAGGTGTTGACATTTCTGTGTTCCAAAGGCTGTTGCGTGTACAATGTTTGAGGGCTGCCTATGTAGGATTCCACAGTGGGCCACCTATACATCACAATTTACAGGTGGTCATGTTTGTGTGCCATCCATTTTACTGTGTGTGCAGGTGGGGAGGGGTGTCAGTCCGTGGAAGCATACACTGTCAAGGTATGTGCTATACGTTCCCTCTTTGCTAAGGCATAGGCATATTGGGCATGCTTCCGTCTGCCTACTGGGGCTGGCAGTGTGTCCGTGGTCTGGATCCCTCTGTGCCTGTGTTGGCCTTGGCAATTGCGGTGGGCTGTGAGGCCCACCCCCATTTTGACCCTGCTGCAGCTGTTTCCGCAGGATCATATTATGTACCATGGCACATACTATGAAGATGTGGGCACACGTGCCTGGAGAGTACTGCAAGGCTCCACCAGATGTGTCCAAGCACCAGAACCGTGATTTCAGCATCCCGAACACAAGCTCTATGATGATTCTGGTTTGTGCATGTGCCTCATTATGGCGTTCTTGCATTGGTGTGTGTGCATTTCTGATGGGGGTCATCATCCACGACTCCAGTGCATATACAGCATCCCCCACAAGGTGGCCTTGTGGGATGTCCCCCCTGACAAATACCTGATACAGCTGTGAGGCATGCCAGATATGGGAGTTGTGGTAGCTTCCAGGGCTGCCAGCACACACATCCATGATAATGCCCTGGGCATTGCACACGACCTGGCAGTTGATGGAGTGGAATCCCTTGCGGTTTATGTAGCACCTACCATACTCACTGGATGGTGACTTGATTTGTATGTGCGTGCAGTCTATCGCACCCAGTACCTCCGGGTAGTTTGCCACACGGTGGAAGTGACGCATATTGCTGGCCAACTCCTCCTGAGTTCGGGGGAAGTATATATGCTCATTGGCATGTGCTAACATGGCATCCAGGAACTGGTGTAGTACTCTGGATGCCGATGCCTGTGAGATCCCCATTATATCTCCAGTTGGCCTTTGAAAGGTACCTGTGGCTAGTATTCGCAAGCTTACACATACCTTCGTGTCCACTGGGATGGGTTCCCCTCTGTTGTTTCTGGTTCTCAGGCATAGCCGGCTCAGCTCTACTATTTCCTGTAAGATGTCCCTGTCCACCCTGTAACGCTCTACTATCTCCAGATCATGTAGCCCCTGGTAGGTTACCCTTGGTCTGAACACTCTTCTCCTCCTCAGAGGCCTACGGTGGTTGTCGGCATCATTCTCCACAACACCGTCGGTCTGTAACACATGCTGATGAACCACAGCTATGGCAGCTCCCAACATGTACATTTTAAAAGTTCCCCATCTGTTTACACCTATGGTGCAGTGTTTGGGAATACACAGTTGTGTGTTGGGTGCTTTCACACTTTATACTGTTTTGCTGTGAACATTGATGATGTCATAGGGTGTGTATGTACGATCGTGGCTACAGGGTATTTTCTGTGTTTTATTAACGGAACCACTATTGTGCTGCCTTTGGTGTTGCATTACATTTGGATGCCGTGAATTACCTCCTGCCCTTCCGTTTACATTTGTGCACGTTACACCTACCATTTGTTGGCATGCATCCAGCAGCATGCTTTCATTTGTACTTTCCTAGACCTGGCTTATCTTGCGTACTGTGTGCTATAGCCGGTCTACTGTGGGTTTGCTTTGCTCTGCTATGACAGTTCTCCTCTCTTTGCATTCCAAGTCCTCCCCTCCTTTCTTTGCAATCCTATGCCTCCTGTTTTGCAAGTTTCTGCATGCAGGCTTGTCTACTGCCGTCGATTGACCGCCGTGAGTTGATTGTTGTTAATTGCTCATTAGTACGCCAGTTACCCTGCTTTGGCATTTTCTTCTTTTCTTCCCCTGACCTTCCTGTTTGTGCTATTGTTCGCGGCGTGTGCATCCGCTTACCAGGTTTCGGGCACAATTTCATCCCCGTATACATGCGCTTTCGGGCACCATGTGTGCTCTCAGCTAAATGGTTCTATACCTTCCTCCCCACCCCTGTCCTGTAGCTTTGCTTAGCAACGGCCAGGCCAGATTTGCATTGCTACAATGTGCTTACTGATACGGTGGCACACCCCTCTGCTGATGTCATGTATCACCTCTGATACACTCCTCGGTGTTATAGCACTGTGCCATCAGGTACATCCTTAATCCGGCGAGACGTTTGCAATTCAGTATTACCTGCCTCATTTGTATGGTATTGACTACTAATTCATAGTTAGAGCGCCGAACACTGTCGCGGGCCCTTGGCAACCCTTGCGCCTTGCTTGTGGTGTGCCATGCCTACCATTGCGTATTATGGTGAAATCCTGATTTGTCTTACATTGATTTTATGACATTTGTATATATTTCCTTTGTATTCCTGTTTGCACACATGCCCTCTTGATTCCGTACTGTGCGTTACTGTGGACATGACATTAAATGTTGTTTTTTAGGTGTTGTGCATCTTTTCTTGTGCCATTGGCTGTGTATTTAGCCATTGGCATATGTTAACTTTGTAATACATGAGTCTGGTCCACTTCCATAACTCCATTGTTCTGTTTGGGAAAATGTAAACCGTGTTTTTTGGTTTACATTTCCATTGGCTTGCGCTACGCCTGCACCACTTCGTGAATCGCTGTATGCCTTCATTAGCATGGTGCGACACTGTGCATGGGGTGATTTGCATACCTATGCCGAGGGCTGCGTAGATCTGGTGTACGCCAGTAGTAGTGCACGTGGAGTTGGTTCATACCTGAATCGTTTGGCGGACATATTTGGCGTTATCCCGCATACGCTACGCTTGTGCCTGGCCCAGGCTTCATGAATCCGGGGGATATGTGTATATATATATATATATATATATATATATATATATATATATATATATGGGTCTACTACTAATTACTGACACACGATTCCCGACAGAAAACTCCCGGCCAGATGACCGA
Source organism: Protopterus annectens (assembly GCF_019279795.1). Taxonomy (NCBI): domain Eukaryota; kingdom Metazoa; phylum Chordata; order Ceratodontiformes; family Protopteridae; genus Protopterus; species Protopterus annectens. The sequence goes on along the minus strand of NC_056736.1, from coordinate 347,523,133 downwards.
CATCACACAAACCTGACAGCAAAAACCGGAACACCATTACACCAAACACCATTACACCGACACACGGAACGTAAACAACACCGACACTACATAGCATACACACTAGCCCTGACCCAAACCCTAACCTAAGGTCCGACACTATCGCACTTCACCTACCTGCACCCTAACCTAACTCACTTAACCCACCCCTAGCCCAAGCTCCGACACTAACGCACACTTCACCTACCTGCACCTAACCCTAACTCACTTAACCCACCCTAGCCCAAGCTCCGACACTAACGCACACATCACCTACCTGCACCCTAACCCTAACTCACTTAACCCACCCCTAGCCCAAGATCCGACACTAACGCACACTTCACCTACCTGCACCCTAACCAGAACTCACTTAACCCGTCCCTAAACTACAGTCCCTCACTAGCACACACTTACCTTACCCGAACCATACCTCCTACACGAACACACTCACCTTTCGCACAGCCTAACCCGACATCCCACAATCTCGAGCACTTACCTGACCGCTCTAACTCCGTCACCATCGCGACACTTACCGCGTCGCGATCGCACATTCCTTGTCGGTCTTTCGCTGTCAGCAAATCACCCTGTCGGTACACTTACCTGTCGGTCATCTGGCGGTGAGTTTTCTGTCGGGAAATCACAAGTCGTTCGGGCATTAGTAGTAGACCCATATATATATATATATATGCATATATATATATGTATGTGTGTATATGTATATAATATATGTATGTGTTCGTATATATATATATACATATATATATACGTGTGTATATGTGTATATATATATATATATATGTGTTTGTATGTGTGTATATATATATATATATATATATATATATATATATATATATATATATATATATATATTTTTTTTTTTTGATGTGAAATAGTTTGTCTTCCTAATGTTTCAAACTTGCTGTAGCATATGCATTTGTTGTTGCAGGAAGTATTTTATACCCAAAATACACATTCTGTAAGTATTTCTGTCCATGCACACTCACACACACACACACAAATATGTCAAGCAATTATTTTCTTTACTTCATACTTCAAATGTCTCTTAGTGAGCAAATGAATGAAGAAAAATTGTACAGTGTAAAACATTGCTTCCTCCCACACATGGCTCTTAACTTTCCTTAATTTTGCTCTATTCCCTGAAAATGTTTGATGTTCTGGTAAATCAATGAAGATTGCTGTCAGTCAATGAAGCCAGACATTACAGTTTCATACAAGATTTAAAGACTAACAATGGTTTTTGATCTCTCCATAGCATTGCCTTTATCAAGAGATCTTGAACAAAGAAGTTGAGAAGTATCTTATCAGCCTCAAGCTCATTCATTCTCTCTCTCTCTCTCTCTATTTCTTGGTCACCTGCTCTATTTCACTTTCCCTCTCTGACTCTCATTTAAAATCTCTTACAAATACAGACATGCACACACACATACAGATATGTATGTTACTTTTTTCTTTTGTTTACTTTTTTCGCACTCACTAAACAGCCGTGTTTAGTGAGCATAAAAAATGGCATTCATTTGTTCTTTTACAGTCCGTGTAGTTGTGAATGTCTTTTTTAGAGAGTTATACTCCAACATTAACACCCTTCTGTAGAATGCTCATCCTCCAATAGAGTGACAGTATAACTTTACCTAAAAATTTTAAAAGGCATACTCATCCAGTTAAATTACAAGCAAAATGAAAAAAAA
>NC_056736.1:347515221-347521396 GCF_019279795.1 Protopterus annectens | reverse complement strand
TATCCCTAATAGAACCAAGATGTTATCATCCAGAAAAAGGAAGCCAATCTGGTGGTCCTCTGCCATAAACAAACTCTACAACAGAAGAAAGAAACTGTTGCAAAAAAGAGAAAAATCCCATGACTGGAGGAACACCCTGGTCAATCTCAGTAAGAAGCTGAGATCCCTCATAAAATTCTCCAAAGCTAGTTACGAAAACAAAATTGCCACTGACTCTAAAGACAACCACAAAGCATTCTGTAGCTATGTCAAGAATCTAAATGTGAACACTCAGATCTGCTCTGAGTTACAGCACAATGGCACTAAATATACAGAACCAACTGATATTGCCAACATCCTAGCAGATAGGTTCAGTGCTAACTTTACCCCTCTCTCACCCCCTAGAGGGCCCATCTCTATACCGGAAGAATGCAAAGTTCCTATAATCACGGCTGCACAGGTAAAAAACACACTCTCCAAAGCCAAGAACACAGCATCCATGGGACCTGACAATATCTCAGGCTGCGTTCTACATGAACTACAGAATGAACTGGCACCCTCCCTAAGTACCATGTTCAATCATAGCCTCACCTCAGGCTTTGTGCCCACTGAATGACGCACCGTGACGGTTATCCCACTCCACAAAGGGGGAGCCACGACGGACCCCGGGAACTACCGCCCCATTAGCCTGACGAGCCTGGTCTGCAAGGCCATGGAATGTATCATCGTGGAACCCATAAACAAAGACAATGGTAATCTCCAAACTCTGGACCCTACCCAGTTTGGATTTGTAAAAGGCAGATCATGTCTCCTAAACCTGATTGACTTCTTTGAAGCAGTCACCAAAGCCATAGATGAGGGTAAAATGGCTCACACAGCTTATCTAGATCTCGCCAAGGCTTTTGACACCATCCCCCACTCTGGAATTATAGATAAGCTTCCTAAACTAGGTATAAAGCCCTATGTCACAAGATGGGTTGCCAACTGGCTCACGGACAGAACCCACACTGTGAAAGTAGCGGATTCCAAATCTGACATCAGACCAGTGACAAGTGGAGTACCACAGGGTTCAGTCCTGGGTCCTCTCCTGTTTGGTATCTACTTCTCTGAAGTGCAGGCCAACACAAAAGGTCTTTGGCTAACAAAGTTTGCAGATGACTGCAAACTAGGAGCCATAATCAAAACTCCTAACGATGTGGAAAATCTACAAAAGGGCCTCACTGAGAAAGATACCTGGTGTCAAAGCCATGGCCTGAAGCTCAATGCCAAAAAGTGTATTTTCATCCCCTTCAGTAAAAACTCTGTACCCATGAACTACCACATGGCTGGTAGTCTACTTAATGCCAAAAATGTGATAAGAGACCTTGGGACACAGGTGGACAGTAGTCTCTCCTTTGATAATCACATTGCCACAGTGGTCAGGAAATCCTTCTATGTGGCTCATCTCATCATAAAAGGATTCTCATCAGAAAAAAAGAGGTCATTGTTCCCCTCTATTCATCACTCATTAGACCCATTATAGAGTACAACACCCCTTTTGGTATGTACCTCACAAGACATCTACAACAACTGGAAAGACCACAGAAATACATTACAAAGTGGATTACTGGCCCCAAACAGATGCCCTATGCAGACCATCTCAAAAAACTACAGCTTTACTCCATCGCATATTGCCTACTCAGGGGCGATCTCTGCCTAACATACAAAGCTATGTCAAACCCAGAGCTGCTGGACATGCTCCAACTTAAAGAAATCCCAGTCCCTCCGAGCTACAAGCTCTAGGGACCTAAACCTTGTCACCGCAATAAACAGAACATGCTGGAGGGATAGATTCCTGTCCCAGAGACTTCCCATACTCTGGAACAGACTACCTATCTATGTCAAACAGAGCTCCTCATTAGCACTCTTCAAGAAAAATCTTGATGATTGGATGGGAAATGGGAAATTCACCCCGGGGACCATTTCTGTGGCTCTGCTCAACAGGGGCACAGGAAAATAATTTTCTTGGGTGGCGAAAGCCAGGGTACATTTTTTGGCTAGGCTTGTATGGGCCCTAGGGCTGATAGCCTAGTACCTACCTATGAACCTATGAACCAGTCTCAAAGAATATCTTTTCTCTGTGCATGAACACAAATGTTACAGACATAATGGACAGTTTATATAAATAAAATAAAGTTATACTGACTGTTGCTATGCTTATTCTGCAAAGGTGCTGTGAAGCTGCCAGCCCAGCGAGCTGGAATTTTGTAAATAATTGTATATCATTTGTGAATATTGCTACGATGTATACAGAACGGTATGTTATGTACTGAGATTCAAGAATATAACATAAAAGATTAACTTACAAAACTTCAAAAAAATACGTTGAAATTAAGTGCTTTATGATGTGTTATAAAAGTTAGTTAATGCAACAAGAAGGCAGGATGTCTTGAGCTAGAAGTTTTTATATTGTCTTGGAGAGAAGTATTTACTATGTTTAAAATGTAAAATGTTTTACTGCTCTCTGACTTCCTAGCAGCTGCGCATCTGAGAGATATGTACTTCTCACACACACAGAGAGATGTTAAACATTCTGTTAGTATCTGTTAGTCTAGGAACTGAAGGCAGGTGACAAAGAGTGATGTTATTCAAGCTGACCCCAGCAGTAATGTTTGATAGTAATTTAAGAACTCACTCAAAGAAAGACTGTACATTTTGTACCTTGTCTTGGACCTAGAAACACCCATCATCACCATCTGCACTTGCCTTGCTAATGGGAAGTAATTAGGGAAAAGTAATTTATTTTAGACATAGATAGGAATATAGTGAAGATTAGCTTAGATGTTTTCTGTACTTATTTGAGACTGTCCTGCAATGTTTTTTTTAAATATTTCCTATGATTCTGAACTCTGCAGTTACCATGTTGATTGAGTATTGTCTTGCTCTTGTATTATTTATTATTAAATATATTTAAACCTTTCTTTGTGATCTATGAGACATATTTAAGCTCTCAGAATAGTTGCATATGTATTTGTTAGCATTGTACAGGGCACTCCTAAATTGCCTTGGTCTTCGTCACACTTACCATCTGAATAATAGCGAAGTTATACAGTAGGGCTGGTCACCCTTTGTAAGGGCCTTACAGTAGCTGATAAAGAGCTTGCTGGCAGCAGTGATAACTACCCTATAGTCTGGGCAGAAGGGGGCATAGCTAATAAACCTGTACCAGCCTTCCCCAGGAGTGTCTGTGGGTTTGTATATAAATGAAATCTCAAAGTGTGTGTGTGTGTGTGTGTGTGTGTGTGTGTGTGTGTGTGTGTGTGTGTGTGTTTGTGTGCATGTCAGCTACTTTGGCAGGGACACGAAGCTGGACAGGTGGCTCCTAGTATATGATGGAAGATGCATTCTTTCAAATGCATCTGGATCGAACTTGAAAGCACAGAATGGCAAAATACCGAAACGGCATATAAGCGATTTCTTTCCCTGGGAAAGAAATTGCTTGTCCACCTCCGTTACTTTGCCATTTTCGTCACTGCAGTGCAATCTTGGCATTGGTATATTTAAGTAGGGGTGTGTGGGGGGCACAGCCCTCCACTTTATGTAATGTTTTAAAGTTTTGTTTTGTTTTTTTCTTTTGTGGAACAGCAATTTTTTTTTCCCTTGGAAAAAAATTGCTAGTCAAGTGTTCGGGATTGTAAGCTTTCATTTACATGGGATCGATAAATCAGCATTTGCTTTTTTAAGCATTCGCTGATTTAATATAGACCCCTGGACAGAGAGGGTGCTGGAGGTCTCGGCTTGACCACTTGGCTGAGATCTTAACCATATAGCTGTGCCAGTGGGGAGTCTTACTGTGGATCTGGAGAAAGAGGGAGAAACCAGCCCCAGACTGTCTGTGAACTCTGTGTGCTTTTAAGGGAAATTGTACTTTACTGTGTGTGTACTTATCATCCTCCCATTGTGTACATCCCTCACTGTTGCCAGTGGTGAGGATTGAGGCTCCTTCATTACTGGGTCAGTGCAGGGGTGCCCCAGGTGCAATAATATGAAGAAGATTAAGTATACATGATGCCTTTCTTTTCATTCTCTTTTGTTTATTTGCTTATTCCTGGTGTTTGATTTCCTTGACATTTCAAAGTATCACTGAACTGGGGTGTAATTCCTTCTAAACTACAAGACTATGAAAAAATAAGAATTATGTATTTGTTGACTTTAATCTATAACTCTGGTAAACAGTTGTCTCTTGCTTCAGTTGTATGTGCTAGACTCTAATAACCAAAATGTAAGTAATAACTGCTAACAAATATATTTTGTTACTTGTAGAAACTATATATATTAGATACTAATCCAAGCATAAAAAATAGTTACTGATAACAAAGATGATTTCTCTTGAATCTAACACCTCTTGCACTGTTTATGTTCTGAGTTCCATAACTAACAACTTGCATTGTGGTAACTGTACACATACTACATTGCAGAGCCATAGCTGGAGCAACTGGCACTTAGGGCAATCCTCAGAGTGTTGTCCCACTCCACCGGAAGTTGAGAAGCGAAAAAAAAAACTCATGTTTAAAACCAAAAGAGAAAAAGTACCTGTAGCAATGAGCTTATACTAGTTCCTTGCTACAACAAACACCTACACACACAAACATATTCATTTAAACGACCACAATCTGTGTTCAGGGCAGCTGCATCCTTTGTCCCACCCTACCTATGATACTGCTACATTACAGCCTGGCCCTGGCTGAAACTATTCTATGACCTAACCCTTTTACCCAGTTAAGAAATAGATAAGTAAGTAAACTGCACCAACTATGGTTAAAATATAGGTGCACATTAAAATGAGAAAATATATGATTTGGCACAAAGAAATTAAGATATTAATCATTCACAGCATTCAAAATGTTTTGTCTACAAGATGTACAAGTGTCAGATAATACGGTTTTCCTGTCTTGATTCAGCTTATCACACTGCTCTCTGTGTGTTAGCATTTTAATACATTTCAACATGCAGTGAATTTAATATTTTTATTCTCTTTTGCACGTAGGCAGAAAGCCATTGTGGCTTCTTTTGGTTTCTCGGGCCTTCACACAGAGACAAAAAGAAGCCATCGATGCAAAGTTGTTTTTCTTTAATGCCTGAATCTGTGAAATGACACTTAACAGAATACTCAGTATCACAGCAGAAGTTTGGTGCACTTGGAGTTTAAAAATAAAAATGTAACAACCTAACAACAGTGTCACCTAATCACCCATATGAACTGTGTGCCCACAATAAGTGATGCAAAGAACCACTTTTGTTGCCCTATCAAGTGAGACATGAATGCTTAGCCAAAGTGGTAAAAGAAAATGTTATCAATGCTGAGCAATGAGATATGAGACAAACAATATATTGAGTGTTGATTAAAGTAGACTAATAACGCTATACCCATGGTACAGCTGTGCTTATATATTACATTTTAGCAGTACAGTGATGGCTCACAATAAGTCTTCTGTCTCATAGATTTCCCTGTCTACTATGGCTTATGTAAATCTATCATGTCTCCTCCAAAAATCTGGACATGCTGATGAAGCAACCATGGCAGTGGATAACCTGATGCACAGCTCATTGCAATGGTTTTGTTCTCTGACTATGATACACATAACTGCCCTGATATCAAAAATGCACCTACCTATTAGACAACAGATCCTCCTATGCCACTGTGTCATGCTGTTTTGCATATGTGGAGGGCACAATTCATTCAATTCACTGTATTTCCAAATTTTAATGGGAAACAGAGGCGGAAACCTGGAGGTCACTTCTGCCTTAGTAGCGTATTTGCATAGTTCACCTAGTAGATATCACTCTTTAAAGTATCAAAGTAGTTCACTAACTTTAGGTGGAAATTGTTGACTCAGGTCGGTGACTAATGCATACACCTTGTTCTCCTGAAGAAATGCTAAAGCAACTATTTTTTTTACACAACATTATAAATGTGTGGTTTGACCATATAATGGAACCAGCCCTAGTTAAAACATTCACAAGATATACTGTCAAAAATGGAAGAGACGTTCCTTACTACTGGCACCCTTTGATTTTTCTCTCAATACTTTGTATTGCTTCTATCTCAAAGTCTGACTTTACATAATTTACATATGGCGTTTACCCTATCACTTTCAGCATTTCGTATATTCTCTGCCACATGAGAATGTAGAACCTTAAGGACTTACAAGACTTC
>NC_056736.1:347462721-347510221 GCF_019279795.1 Protopterus annectens | reverse complement strand
ATCCCTTCTTAATTGTTTAAAAAAATCTTCTTCATCTCTATATCTCTTCTTTATCTGTTGTCTGTGTATTTCAGGCCTTTTTCTTTTGTTATGGCTGAAAACAACTCCCCCCTGTTAAAACTTCAAAAGGCACCACTGGTTTCAGAAGTGCCAGGGTAAGATGCCCAACTCTGACATGTATCCCTTATGTGTATACTGCCTGGGGAAACTTCATTTTCAGGAAGATTGTTCAGTTTGTCACGGGTTCTCTAAATGTACCCTTACTGAGAGGAATAATAAACTTATCTTGAAGGGACTCCTCAAATCTGATTTTGAAGAGACCATTTCTGGGTCCAGGACTGAAGCTAGCACATCTTCATCCTCCTCAACTTCCTCTACCAAGAAAAGACCTTCTTCACTTCCTAGCTCATCAGAACTGCCCAAGAAGGTCTCTAAGCTGACCTTGGTAACAAAGAGCTCTTCAGCACTGAAAGGTCTATATAGCTCCACAACTAAAACTGTATTGGAGCTGACAGCGACTCCATTGGTCCACTCAGTACCCTCAGTGCTGAAACACTTTCAGCTGCCTTTCCTCCCTAGGACAAAATGCTCATGAACCTTTGATCCTTTTAAAGACAGGCCACCAAGTCCCTTTCTCGAAACAAGACCTCCTAAGTCTCCTTTGACTGCCTCTATCATATCTACTAAGAGTCTCTCAGAAGCTGACGTTTTGAGAGTGGTGGATCAGCTTCTGATGGCGAGGGGATTATCCTCGGTTCCTAGCCACACTGACATCAGAACCAGCCAGTCTATGATACTTTCAATTCCTCCTCCTCCATTTCCTGTTGAGTTTTGGAGCCCCCAGTGTTGACACTCCAGACACTAACTGTTTCAGTTCCAGTAATATCCTCTTCTCCATTTCCAAGAGCTGCCTTGAGCGGCTCTGAGATTTTGCACAGGAGGGTTCCAGGGGTCGGGGCTCCCTGGTTGGGTCTGTAGTGCATGGATCAGTTTCCTTCATTTCAGATCCATCCATGTTCCTTGGTGCTTCGACCCTTGTAGCATTGACCCAGGCTTCTGTTTTGGGGGCTGCCTCTTCAGTGCGGAGTGTGACTCCGGTTCCGAAGGGAATTTATTTTGGTTCCAGGCTCCCATCCCTCTACAGGTGGCTGGCTTTTTGAGTCATGGAGAAGGCTTTGTCCATTGGGGACTCACAGTCTTTGCCATCCGTGTTGGGACAACTGTCTACATCCCCTTGATCTGAGCTGCCATCCGACTTGTCCCCAGGACAGAGGGCACAAAGGACACAGGTTGCACCCACGTTGGTGGTTTCCTCTTTGGACACCACCCCAGATCATCCCCCCGAGGAAGTTCCTGTGAAGAAGAAGTGCAAGAGAAAGCACTTAGACTCCCCAGAAGAGTCTTTCACCACAGATACTGATTTTGATGAAAGGGAAGGTTCCCCTAGGTCACCCTGATGACGTTTCCTTTGGGGATATCCTAGAAATCCTGAAACAGAGGGGTGGCTGGTCCTCCATCCAACCTTCCTCAGAGGAGTCAGTATACCTGGAGGCTTTTCATCCCCAGCCCTCTTCTTTTTGGATCTCTCTGCCTGCTGATAAGCTCATTAAATTGATTATTCAGTGGGAGTAAAAGATGCCAGATGCCATTGAGCCAATCCTCAAAAGGCCTGATCATATCTTATCAGCTTCAAAGGATGAGCCTCCCTGGTCCAAAGGAATAGCCGTTCAGGCCATGGTAATAGTGGTGACCAAAAAAAGGGAACTTGCCAAGGAAAGTCTGGCTAGCCATCCCCTAACAAAGAGTCTAGGACTTTGGATAGCTGTGGGAAGTGCTTTTATGCTTCAACGACCTTCACTCTCAGGTCCTTTAATTATATGGCATACTTCACAAGACTACAGAGGGATCTGATCAAGGAGCTCTCTGATACCCTCAAAGGAGCAGTGGCTGAATGGGTACATGATAAAGTTACTTCTCAGCTAGCAACCCTTGATGCAATTTCTAACTCATCCATGAGGCTGATTGCTCATGCAGATGAAGGGACTTCCAGAGCAGTGGGTTCAGACATAGCCATTGGAAGACATTCCTGGATGCACTTGTGCAACTTTGTGGAGCCATTCAAAGCATCTTTCATCAATGCTCCATTTGCCAGATCCACATTTTTTGGTCCCAAGTTTAAAGATACTTTAGCCAGATGTGAAAAGGATGGTAAGAAACTTTCTGCTGTAGGTATATGTTTCTCCACTTCTCAGAGGCCTTACTCCAGAAACCAAAGAAGTGGGAGAATATGGTTTAAAAAATCCAAGGGCCTTTTTAGGATTCATGCGTCAAATACTTTCCCCAGGACAGAGGGGGAAGTAATGAAAGATGCTGCCCCAGTGGCAGAAATGGACAGCAAAACCAGGGGTCCAGAGAATCATTCTCTGGTACTTCATACCAGCACCCCTGAACCGGTGCCCGATTGCCCTCCTCTGGAGGCAGTCAGGGGATGACTCTCTCTACACCAATCTGCCTGGCAAACATTAACTATGGAAAAATGGCTGCAGGGAATAATATCCAGAGGTTACAAAATACCATCAATTCTCCCATCATCCCAGAAGAAACTCCCAGACATGACAAGAAGTCACAGAGAAACAGCAGCTTTAGAAATTCAAAGACTGCTAGACAAAAGAGTCATCCAAAAAGTCCCACCAGAATAAACAGGATCTGGGTTTTACTCAAGGTTCTTTTTATTGCCCAAAAAGCAGGGGACTGGAGAACCATCTTGAATCTCATTTCATCAGACCAGATGCTGGATGGTCTCGGTACAGCCAGTGCTTCCATTTTTGGAAAAGGCCGATTGGGTGTGCTCTGTAGATCTTCAGGATGCTTATTACCTTATAAAAATGGACAAAAGCTCCAGGAGGTAATATGTGCTTCTGGCTGGGAGACAATCATTTCCAACTCAGAGTGCTGCCCTTTGTTCCCACCACAGTCCCCAGGGTGTTCACCAAATGTATGGCAGTAGTGGCAGCTTATCTCAGACTGCTAAGATTTCAAGTATTTCTTTACATCAATGACTGGCACCTTACCGCTACCACCTGGCATCAGTTAGAATGGGCAAGAAACTACATTCTACATATCTGTACATCTCTAGGTATAACCATAAATATCGAGAAATCAAGCTTGCAACCCACTCAGCAATTAGTGTTTATTGGAGCCTGTTTAAACACTGTTTCAGGAATTGCCTCACTTCCTTCAGAAAGACTTCAATGAATCAGATCACAAGTCAAGTGAATTTTACGAAATAAAGGGTTCCACCAAGATTAGTCCTACAAACATTGAGCTCCATGGCAGCATCAATCGTTCTTGTTCCCCTAGCAAGGTATCACATGTGAATTTTGCAATGGCTACTTGCTTCCCAATGGTCTCTGATGTACCTACCAATGTCTCACCTAATCATAATTACTGATCGCTCAAAAAGGATCTGACGTGGTGGCTCCACTCTGATCAGACTCTCTTGGGTTGGCCATTAATTCTTCCCCAGCCCCAACTCATAGTGACCATGGACGCTTCCCAGATGGGGTGGGGGGGGGGGCATTATCTGGGAAAAACAGTCCAAGGCATGTGGTCCCAATTAGAGGCCAACGTGCACATCAATGTTCTAGATTTGAAGGCAGTGCTGTTAGAGTTGCAAGCATTCTAAGGCGTCCTTCCTCTAGGGACAACAGCTATTCAGATGGACAACATGTTGGTAGTCTGATACATCAACAAACAAGGGGGAACCAAATCTTACCCATTGTGTCAAGAAGCCCTTAAAGTTTGGCAGTGGGTGATTTCTTCCAACTGCTTTCTCATGGCAACTCACATTCTGCCTCTTCAGTGCGGGCTGTGACTCCGGTTCCGAAAGGGAATCGATTTTGGTTCCAGGCTCCCATCCCTCTACAGGTGGCTGGCCTTTAGAGTCATGGAGAAGGCTTTGTCTATTGGGGACTCACATTCCTTGCCATCCTTGTCGGGACAACTGTCTACAACCCCTCGATCTGAGCTGCCATCCGACTTGTCCCCAGGACAGAGGGCACAAAGGTCCCAGGTTGCACCCACGTTGGTGGTTTCCTCTTTGGACACCAACCCAGATCATCCCCCCGAGGAAGTTCCTGTGAAGAAGAAGTGCAAGAGAAAGCACTTAGACTCCCCAGAAGAGTCTTTCACCACAGATACTGATTTTGATGAAAGGGAAGGTTCCCCTAGGTCACCCTGATGACGTTTCCTTTGGGGATATCCTAGAAATCCTGAAACAGAGGGGTGGCTGGTCCTCCATCCAATCTTCCTCAGAGGAGTCAGTATACCTGGAGGCTTTTCATCCCCAGCCCTCTTCTTCTTGGATCTCTCTGCCTGCTGATAAGCTCATTAAATTGATTATTCAGTGGGAGTAAAATATGCCAGATGCCATTGAGCCAATCCCCAAAAGGCCTGATCATATCTTATCAGCTTCAAAGGATGAGCCACCCTGGTCCAAAGGAATAGCCGTTCAGGCCATGGTGATAGTGGTGACCAAAAAAGGGAACTTGCCAAGGAAAGTCTGGCTAGCCACCCCCTAAGAAAGAGTCTAGGACTTTGGATAGCTGTGGGAAGTGCGTTTATGCTTCAACGACCTTCACTCTCAGGTCCTTTAATTATATGGCATACTTCACAAGACCAAGGAAGTTGAAAAGGATCCAAGTGCAGTAAGGTAGTTCAGAAATACCAAAAATCACCTGAGCCAGCCAGACAAGTTGACCTCTTGTCTTATGATACTAACATTAATACTAGACTAATTTTAACATACTGTGCTAACAGCCACCTTATATTGGACATCATTACTAAGAACTGGAATGTCTTCCGTGGTAACCATGCAGTGTTTGGCAAAGTGGGTAATAGACCCGAATTTACTTTTAGAAGAGGCAAAAACTTGAAATCTTTGCTAGAACAACCTGATGGCATTCCCATACGGACACCAGGGATGTATACATGCCAAAATTGTAATCAGTGTAGACACATCTATGAATCTAACCGATTCATAATTAATAATCATAGATTTGATTTACGCTATAGATGTACCTGCAATTCTAGGATGGTTGTATATTTAGCTCAATGCCAAAAATGTGCAGGATTCTATGTGGGGAAGACTGAGCGTAGATTACGAGAGCGAATTTATGAACATCAATACGCCATTAGCAAAGAAAAACCAGATAATGCCCTCGCCAAACACATCACCCAGTACAATGACCACTTTTTCAGATTTTTAGTGATTGACCAGATATCTGGAAACAAGAGAGGGGCTCCTTTACATTTGTTTTTGGAGGCGTCAGAATTAAGATGGCAGATTAGACTCAACGCTTATGTACTACCTGGGTTGAATGATGGCTGCTCTATTAGCAGTCTGTTAAAATTCAGAAATCAGTCTAGATAACACATTGTTTTGTATCAGTCTAGATACATTATATTTTATATTTTATTTCATTTTTCATTTTTACTTTACATATACTTTTCATACATATATTTTTTAATGTGCATATTTTTATTTATCATATTTAATCATTATTGTACATTTTAGCTTAGAGTGGTCACTTAGTTTTTTATGATTCATATTTACTGTGTGTCTCTTAGTTATTTATGACTCATATCTATTGTGTTCTTAAATTGTAATGTGATTATGCCTTTAAATTTAAATCCAGGTAACCATTTGTCTGATTGGTTAACTGATTACTAACGAGGTTCTTGGTAACTATTTAAGTTTTATTTAATTAAACTTGGTGTTGTCCTGAGACTGCTGGATTATTTCTGAACTACCTTACTGCACTTGGATCCTTTTCAACTTTCTTGGTTTGTGTTTTGTTCTACATAGTAGTTTATGGCATCTGGATCCACCAGCAGTGATGGTTTTTCCCCTAATGCTACACCTGCATTACTTAGGAGCTGCAATAGTGCTCTGCCAGCACCAGCTACTACTCCTATGGCAGCTCAGGACAACTTGTTTGATTCCTTGTTTCAAAGGATGGACTCGCTTTGTGCGAGGTTAGATAAATTGGACTCATAACAACAGGATATGAGAAACTTGATTTTGCCTTTGTCAGGCAACCTAAGAACCACTCCAGGTGATCCTACGCCAGGGGGCGTTTCATTATTGCGTGATGTTAACACACAACTGTCTCAATTGAATATACGCAAGGAAGCGAGTGTTCCGCTTCCTCCAGGCAGTACTACTGAAACTCCTCTGGGTCCTGGATTGAGTAACACATCTAACTCTAACGAACGTGCTGAAACCGGTGATATTCAATCAGCGACTGTTTCAGGTGACGATATTCAGCATTACCCAGTGCTTTCTCAGCAAATGGGACATGCAAACGACCATATGGACTCTAATTTGTTAAACGGAATACCTGTACTTGGCAACTGGCTATCGGAAGACTTCGTGTTTTCTAGACATGGGGATGGAGCAACTAATACGCGGAATCCTAACCAAGTAGAACACTACGAGGTAAATAATTCTATTACAGTCAAACTTAAATTATTTGACAAATTACTCTTAAAGCTTAAAAAATTGCAGCTTGAAATATCTTATTTTAAGGAGTGTCTTGACTGTAAAGTGATACCAAAAGGTTTAAGACACTTCCAGTACCCAACAGGGTTGGTTTTGAATTCAGATTTCCACAAGGACCTCTTAAAGTTATTTGACCAGCAAGGTTTTGACCTGTTAACACTAATGATTAAGCATTATTCTATTTGGGTTGGACAGTTAATTACAGAAATAACTGAGTTAGACAATACCATTAAAATGCATGATGAATTCAATAGGTACAATTATGATTACAGTCGATGCTTTAACAGCATCGACCAGTATTTGAATAAACTCAAGTTGAACAAAGTTAAAAAACTGGATCGTGACTGCAAGGCCTATGAACAAGGGGTTGCTTACCCCCCTCCTGCACTGTCACAAGCTTGGCAACACTCTATGGCTAATACCAACGACCCCTTTGTCGCCAATGACGGAAGACACAATTCCGTCAGTGATGTTCCAACTACTGGTATTAGAGACTTGGATTCCTTTGTAGATTCACAAACTGAACATGTAGTCAGGAGGAGTGAGAGGTTGCAAAATCGGAGGCAACAATCTAATAAAGCAACCACATCAGTGTACACTGGCCAACAGCAGGTTTTTCACAATGCCAATCGTTTGGGGGCTATTCCAAAACAACGGAACAACTACCAGCAGCAAAACAAGGGGAATTATCAGAAACTGAACCAACAGAGACTGTAACAAATACTTTTGTCAGCAATTTGAGCCCTCCCTTAGAGAATTGCTATGATGGGAGTATTGTTGCTATTGCTGACAGTAACATTTTATGTATAGACTACTTACGTTCTGAAAATATTGTTGCCCCATCACTAACATTACTAATTTAGTTAACAATACCCATACCCATTTGGATTTTATATTAATGAAGTTGTGAAACCGGTCATTACCACTAACAAAATAGGCAATTTTAACATTTATAACTTTTCCCCTGTTACGATCCCAAGTGACCTAGCAGATTTTTTTATCTAAAGGGCAAACATATGTACCTCAACAAAGGTTTGCTATAGTAGGGACTATTATTGACATCAAATTGTTCACCCGTAAGTTAAATTTCAACTTGCTGTTTGACAACAACACTAATAGCAATAACATTTACGATAATCCAACTAGGGTACCCAGTACCTTTAACCCCCCATTGCACCCTGTAATTCAATCTTTTGAAAATATGTGTGAACTTGACTTAAGGCAGAAGAACATGTATTTATCCAACATTAGAACAGATGATATATGTAGGGAAGAAATGGAACTACTTGACTTTGTTAAGGCGATAGTTTACGTATCTGTAAACCAGATAAAGGAGGGGGAGTAGTGGTGTTTGACAAAGTTGACTACTTTGATAGAATGCTTGATCTACTTTCCAATGACGCGTATACTTTGAGTTCTAGATCTGAAGTAAATAAAGCTTATCATAATATCAAAAACAACCTAGATTAAATGTTTTTTGAGGGTAGATTAGATCAGGATCAGTACAAATACCTTACTACTCCATATCCTAGGTTTCCTTGCCTTTTTGGGATCCCAAAGATACACAAGGATCTCTTTAACCCCCCTATACATCCACTAGTTGATGGACGTGGATCCCCCACATACTCCTGCGCTAAACTTGTAGATTCTATATTACAGAAATATTTGAAACAGGATGAACAAATCTGCAAAGATTCATGGTCCTTCCTGGAAAAAATAGGGGAATTGACATTCGACAAAAAATATAATTTCTTGACAATCGATGTCAAAGACTTATATACCTGTATCCCCCTACAAGTAGCAATTGAATGGGTGAGTTTTACTCTCAAGAACAAGGGTGCCCCAGTAGACGAAATCTCACTAGTTATTGAACTTCTGGACATGATCTTATTTAACAACTATTTTATGTTGGGTGAGAATTTCTATCTACAAAAAATTGGGGTTGCCATGGGTTCACCCTGTGGGGCAAGTCTAGCCAATATGGTAATGTCCTATTGGGAAAAGGAGAACGTGCTGAACAACCAAGCACTCATGCCCAAGATCAGGTACTATACACGGTACCTTGATGACATTTTTATTTTGCTAGAGGGAGGTGAAACTGACAGCAAGTTGATTTTGGACTCTTTCAACTCCTCCACAGATTTTTTGTCCTTTACTTCTAACTTCAGCGAAAATGCCATTGCATATTTGGATACATGGTTAGTGAAAAATGAGGAGCTGAATAACTATGTAGCTAGCATTTATAGAAAGCCTACACATTCTAACTCCTTCCTACATTTCAGCAGCTGCCACCCAAAGTACCAAATAAGGTCGGTAGTAAAGGGGCAGCTGGTTAGAGCAGCCCGCATGGTGAGCATTGAAGAAGACTTTCATAATGAATGTAAGCTATTAGTCAATATGTTCCTACATAGAGGGTACCCCAACCCCTTCTTGAGAGCCTAGTTAAAGAGGTTATGAATAAGAGACTGAATGGCATATACCAACCCATTC
Source organism: Protopterus annectens (assembly GCF_019279795.1). Taxonomy (NCBI): domain Eukaryota; kingdom Metazoa; phylum Chordata; order Ceratodontiformes; family Protopteridae; genus Protopterus; species Protopterus annectens. The sequence continues at coordinate 347,501,169 of NC_056736.1, read as the reverse complement.
TCAAGATTGATTTAAACAGGGAGTCTACCAATACGGATGCACCCGAGCCAGCCAGACAAGTTGACCTCTTGTCCTATGATACTAACATTAATACTAGACTAATTTTAACATACTGTGCTAACAGCCACCTTATATTGGACATCATTACTAAGAACTGGAATGTCTTCCGTGGTAACCATGCAGTGTTTGGCAAAGTGGGTAATAGACCCAAATTTACTTTTAGAAGAGGCAAAAACTTGAAATCTTTGCTAGAACAACCTGATGGCATTCCCATACTGACACCAGGGATGTATAAATGCCAAAATTGTAATCAGTGTAGACACATCTATGAATCTAACCGATTCATAATTAATAATCATAGATTTGATTTACGCTATAGATGTACCTGCAATTCTAGGATGGTTGTATATTTAGCTCAATGCCAAAAATGTGCAGGATTCTATGTGGGGAAGACTGAGCGTAGATTACGAGAGTGAATTTATGAACATCAATACGCCATTAGCAAAGAAAAACCAGATAATGCCCTCGCCAAACACATCACCCAGTACAATGACCACTTTTTCAGATTTTTAGTGATTGACCAGATATCTGGAAACAAGAGAGGGGCTCCTTTACATTTGTTTTTGGAGGCGTCAGAATTAAGATGGCAGATTAGACTCAACGCTTATGTACTACCTGGGTTGAATGATGGCTGCTCTATTAGCAGTCTGTTAAAATTGAGAAATCAGTCTAGATAACATATTGTTTTGTATCAGTCTAGATACATTATATTTTATATTTTATTTCATTTTTCATTTTTACTTTACATATATTTTTCATTCATATATTTTTTAATGTGCATATTTTTATTTATCATATTTAATCATTATTGTACATTTTAGCTTAGAGTGGTCACTTAGTTTTTTATGATTCATATTTACTGTGTGTCTCTTAGTTATTTATGACTCATATCTATTGTGTTCTTAAATTGTAATGTGATTATGCCTTTAAATTTAAATCCAGGTAACCATTTGTCTGATTGGTTAACTGATTACTAACGAGGTTCTTGGTAACTATTTAAGTTTTATTTAATTAAACTTGGTGTTGTCCTGAGACTGCTGGATTATTTCTGAACTACCTTACTGCACTTGGATCCTTTTCAACTTTCTTGGTTTGTGTTTTGTTCTACATAGTAGTTTATGGCATCTGGATCCACCAGCAGTGATGGTTTTTCCCCTAATGCTACACCTGCATTACTTAGGAGCTGCAATAGTGCTCTGCCAGCACCAGCTACTACTCCTATGGCAGCTCAGGACAACTTGTTTGATTCCTTGTTTCAAAGGATGGACTCGCTTTGTGCGAGGTTAGATAAATTGGACTCATAACAACAGGATATGAGAAACTTGATTTTGCCTTTGTCAGGCAACCTAAGAACCACTCCAGGTGATCCTCGCCAGGCGTTTCATTATTGCGTGATGTTAACACACAACTGTCTCAATTGAATATACGCAAGGAAGCGAGTGTTCCGCTTCCTCCAGGCAGTACTACTGAAACTCCTCTGGGTCCTGGATTGAGTAACACATCTAACTCTAACGAACGTGCTGAAACCGGTGATATTCAATCAGCGACTGTTTCAGGTGACGATATTCAGCATTACCCAGTGCTTTCTCAGCAAATGGGACATGCAAACGACCATATGGACTCTAATTTGTTAAACGGAATACCTGTACTTGGCAACTGGCTATCGGAAGACTTCGTGTTTTCTAGACATGGGGATGGAGCAACTAATACGCGGAATCCTAACCAAGTAGAACACTACGAGGTAAATAATTCTATTACAGTCAAACTTAAATTATTTGACAAATTACTCTTAAAGCTTAAAAAATTGCAGCTTGAAATATCTTATTTTAAGGAGTGTCTTGACTGTAAAGTGATACCAAAAGGTTTAAGACACTTCCAGTACCCAACAGGGTTGGTTTTAATTCAGATTTCCACAAGGACCTCTTAAAGTTATTTGACCAGCAAGGTTTTGACCTGTTAACACTAATGATTAAGCATTATTCTATTTGGGTTGGACAGTTAATTACAGAAATAACTGAGTTAGACAATACCATTAAAATGCATGATGAATTCAATAGGTACAATTATGATTACAGTCGATGCTTTAACAGCATCGACCAGTATTTGAATAAACTCAAGTTGAACAAAGTTAAAAAACTGGATCGTGACTGCAAGGCCTATGAACAAGGGGTTGCTTACCCCCCTCCTGCACTGTCACAAGCTTGGCAACACTCTATGGCTAATACCAACGACCCCTTTGTCGCCAATGACGGAAGACACAATTACGACAGTGATGTACACACTACTGGTATTAGAGACTTGGATGCCTTTGTAGATTCACAAACTGAACATGTAGTCAGGAGGAGTGAGAGGTTGCAAAATCGGAGGCAACAATCTAATAAAGCAACCACATCAGTGTACACTGGCCAACAGCAGGTTTTTCACAATGCCAATCGTTTGGGGGCTATTCCAAAACAACGGAACAACTACCAGCAGCAAAACAAGGGAATTATCAGAAACTGAACCAACAGAGACTGTAACAAATACTTTTGTCAGCAATTTGAGCCCTCCCTTAGAGAATTGCTATGATGGGAGTATTGTTGCTATTGCTGACAGTAACATTTTATGTATAGACTACTTACGTTCTGAAAATATTGTTGCCCCATCACTAACATTACTAATTTAGTTAACAATACCCATACCCATTTGGATTTTATATTAATGAAGTTGTGAAACCGGTCATTACCACTAACAAAATAGGCAATTTTAACATTTATAACTTTTCCCCTGTTACGATCCCAAGTGACCTAGCAGATTTTTTATCTAAAGGGCAAACATATGTACCTCAACAAAGGTTTGCTATAGTAGGGACTATTATTGACATCAAATTGTTCACCCGTAAGTTAAATTTCAACTTGCTGTTTGACAACAACACTAATAGCAATAACATTTACGATAATCCAACTAGGGTACCCAGTACCTTTAACCCCCCATTGCACCCTGTAATTCAATCTTTTGAAAATATGTGTGAACTTGACTTAAGGCAGAAGAACATGTATTTATCCAACATTAGAACAGATGATATATGTAGGGAAGAAATGGAACTACTTGACTTTGTTAAGACGCATAGTTTACGTATCTGTAAACCAGATAAAGGAGGGGGAGTAGTGGTGTTTGACAAAGTTGACTACTTTGATAGAATGCTTGATCTACTTTCCAATGACGCGTATACTTTGAGTTCTAGATCTGAAGTAAATAAAGCTTATCATAATATCAAAAACAACCTAGATTAAATGTTTTTTGAGGGTAGATTAGATCAGGATCAGTACAAATACCTTACTACTCCATATCCTAGGTTTCCTTGCCTTTTTGGGATCCCAAAGATACACAAGGATCTCTTTAACCCCTATACATCCACTAGTTGATGGACGTGGATCCCACATACTCCTAAGCTAAACTTGTAGATTCTATATTACAGAAATATTTGAAACAGGATGAACAAATCTGCAAAGATTCATGGTCCTTCCTGGAAAAAATAGGGGAATTGACATTCGACAAAAAATATAATTTCTTGACAATCGATGTCAAAGACTTATATACCTGTATCCCCCTACAAGTAGCAATTGAATGGGTGAGTTTTACTCTCAAGAACAAGGGTGCCCCAGTAGACTAAATCTCACTAGTTATTGAACTTCTGGACATGATCTTATTTAACAACTATTTTATGTTGGGTGAGAATTTCTATCTACAAAAAATTGGGGTTGCCATGGGTTCACCCTGTGGGGCAAGTCTAGCCAATATGGTAATGTCCTATTGGGAAAAGGAGAACGTGCTGAACAACCAAGCACTCATGCCCAAGATCAGGTACTATACACGGTACCTTGATGACATTTTTATTTTGCTAGAGGGAGGTGAAACTGACAGCAAGTTGATTTTGGACTCTTTCAACTCCTCCACAGATTTTTTGTCCTTTACTTCTAACTTCAGCGAAAATGCCATTGCATATTTGGATACATGGTTAGTGAAAAATGAGGAGCTGAATAACTATGTAGCTAGCATTTATAGAAAGCCTACACATTCTAACTCCTTCCTACATTTCAGCAGCTGCCACCCATACTACCAAAAAAGGTCGGTAGTAAAGGGGCAGCTGGTTAGAGCAGCCCGCATGGTGAGCATTGAAGAAGACTTTCATAATGAATGTAAGCTATTAGTCAATATGTTCCTACATAGAGGGTACCCCAACCCCTTCTTGAGAGCCTAGTTAAAGAGGTTATGAATAAGAGACTGAATGGCATATACCAACCCATTCTCAAGATTGATTTAAACAGGGAGTCTACCAATACGGATGCACCCGAGCCAGCCAGACAAGTTGACCTCTTGTCCTATGATACTAACATTAATACTAGACTAATTTTAACATACTGTGCTAACAGCCACCTTATATTGGACATCATTACTAAGAACTGGAATGTCTTCCGTGGTAACCATGCAGTGTTTGGCAAAGTGGGTAATAGACCCAAATTTACTTTTAGAAGAGGCAAAAACTTGAAATCTTTGCTAGAACAACCTGATGGCATTCCCATACTGACACCAGGGATGTATAAATGCCAAAATTGTAATCAGTGTAGACACATCTATGAATCTAACCGATTCATAATTAATAATCATAGATTTGATTTACGCTATAGATGTACCTGCAATTCTAGGATGGTTGTATATTTAGCTCAATGCCAAAAATGTGCAGGATTCTATGTGGGGAAGACTGAGCGTAGATTACGAGAGTGAATTTATGAACATCAATACGCCATTAGCAAAGAAAAAACAGATAATGCCCTCGCCAAACACATCACCCAGTACAATGACCACTTTTTCAGATTTTTAGTGATTGACCAGATATCTGGAAACAAGAGAGGGGCTCCTTTACATTTGTTTTTGGAGGCGTCAGAATTAAGATGGCAGATTAGACTCAACGCTTATGTACTACCTGGGTTGAATGATGGCTGCTCTATTAGCAGTCTGTTAAAATTGAGAAATCAGTCTAGATAACATATTGTTTTGTATCAGTCTAGATACATTATATTTTATATTTTATTTCATTTTTCATTTTTACTTTACATATATTTTCATTCATATATTTTTTAATGTGCATATTTTTATTTATCATATTTAATCATTATTGTACATTTTAGCTTAGAGTGGTCACTTAGTTTTTTATGATTCATATTTACTGTGTGTCTCTTAGTTATTTATGACTCATATCTATTGTGTTCTTAAATTGTAATGTGATTATGCCTTTAAATTTAAATCCAGGTAACCATTTGTCTGATTGGTTAACTGATTACTAACGAGGTTCTTGGTAACTACTTAAGTTTTATTTAATTAAACTTGGTGTTGTCCTGAGACTGCTGGATTATTTCTGAACTACCTTACTGCACTTGGATCTTTTTCAACTTTCTTGGTTTGTGTTTTGTTCTACATAATACTTCACAAGACTACAGAGGGATCTGATCAAGGAGCTCTTTGATACCCTCAAAGGAGCAGTGGCTGAAGGGGTACATGATAAAGTTAATTCTCAGCTAGCAACCCTTGATGCAATTTCTAACTCATCCATGAGGCTGATTGCTCATGCAGATGAAGGGACTTCCAGAGCAGTGGGTTCAGACATAGCTATTAGAAGACATTCCTGGATGCACTTGTCCAACTTTGTGGAGCCATTCAAAGCATCATTCATCAATGCTCCATTTGCCAGATCCACATTCTTTGGTCCCAAGTTTAAAGATACTTTAGCCAGATGTGAAAAGGATGGTAAGAAACTTTCTGCTGTAGGTATATGTTTCTCCACTTCTCAGAGGCCTTACTCCAGAAACCAAAGAAGTGGGAGAATATGGTTTAAAAAATCCAAGGGCCTTTTCAGGATTCATGCGGCAAATACTTTCCCCAGGACAGAGGGGGAAGTAATGGAAGATGCTGACCCAGTGGCAGAAATGGACAGCAAAACCAGGGGTCCAGAGAATCATTCTCTGGTACTTCATACCAGCACCCCTGAACCGGTGCCCAATTGCCCTAATCTGGAGGCAGTCAGGGGACAACTCTCTCTACACCAATCTGCCTGGCAAACATTAACTATGGACAAATGGGTGCAGGGAATAATATCCAGAGGTTACAAAACACCATCAATTCTCCCATCATCCCAGAAGAAACTCCCAGACATGACAAGAAGTCACAGAGAAGCAGCAGCTTTAGAAATTCAAAGACTGCTAGACAAAAGAGTCATCCAAAAAGTCCCACCAGAATAAACAGGATCTGGGTTTTACTCAAGGTTCTTTTTAGTGCCCAAAAAGCAGGGGACTGGAGAACCATCTTGAATCTCATTTCATCAGACCAGATGCTGGATGGTCTCGGTACAGTCAATACTTCCATTCTTGGAAAAGGCCAATTGGATGTGCTCTGTAGATCTTCAGGACGCTTATTACCTTATAAAAATGGACAAAAGCTCCAGGAGGTATCTGTGCTTCTGGCTGGGAGACAGTCATTTCCAACTCAGAGCGCTGCCCTTTGTTCCCACCACAGTCCCCAGGGTGTTCACCAAATGTATGGCAGTAGTGGCAGCTCATCTCAGACTGCTAGGATTTCAAGTATTTCTTTACTTCGATGACTGGCACCTTACCGCTACCACCTGGCATCAGTTAGAATGGGCAAGAAACTACATTCTACATATTTGTACATCTCTAGGTATAACCATAAATTTCGAAAAATCAAGCTTGCAACCCACTCAGCAATTAATGTTTATTGGAGCCCGTTTAAACACTGGTTCAGGAATTGCCTCACTCCTTTCAGAAAGACTTCAATGAGTCAGATCACAAGTCAAGTGAATTTTACGAAATATAGGGTTCCACCAAGATTAGTCCTACAAACACTGAGCTCCATGGCAGCATCAGTCGTTCTTGTTCCCCTAGCAAGGTATCACATGTGAATTTTGCAATGGCTACTTGCTTCCCAATGGTCTCTGATGTACCTACCAATGTCTCACCTAATCATAATTACTGATCGCTCAAACAGGATCTGACATGGTGGCTCCACTCTGATCAGACTCTCTTGGGTTGGCCATTCATTCTTCCCCAGCTCCAACTCATAGTGACCATGGACGCTTCCCAGATGGGGTGGGAGGGCATTATCTGGGAAAAACAGTCCAAGGCATGTGGTCCCAATTAGAGGTCAACATGCACATCAATGTTCTAGATTTGAAGGCAGTGTTGTTAGAGTTGCAAGCATTCTAAGACGTCCTTCCTCTAGGGACAACAGCTATTCAGATGGACAACATGTTGGTAGTCTGATACATCAACAAACAAGGGGGAACCAAATCTTACCCATTGTGTCAAGAAGCCCTTAAAGTTTGGCAGTGGGTGATTTCTTCCAACTGCTTTCTCATGGCAACTCACATTCTGGGAGGTCCAATGTGATAGCAGACAAACTGAGCAGAACCATTCTCATGCCTTATGAGTGGTCTCTACATTGTGTGGTGGCGAACAAGATTTTTGTCACTGGGGCCAACCTTGCTGTGACCTTTTTGCATCTCCCCTAAACAACAAGTGCAGCAGTTACTTTGCCCTAATCCCCCCTCCCAGGGAGTCACCCAGAGATGCTCTTCTCCACAATTGGCCTCCCGGTCTCCTCTATGCCTTCCCCCTACTCCTTTGATATCCCAGTTTCTAAAGAAAGCCAACAGGTCACAGAACTCAGTAATCCTCATTGCCCCTTCTGGCCTCAATAAGTTTGGTTTCCCTTCTTTTGGCCTCATCTTCTTCAGAAACCAGGGATTCTAGGCCCAACTCCAGATCTGCTGCCCCATCCAGAGGGCATAGTTCATCTGAATCTCCAACAACTCAAGCTCACTGCATGGCTTCTCCAATTTCCATGATTACCAGGCATCCTTCCCTTTCTTCTTCTGTCTGACAAATTATTGTCGTTCATCACAAACCTTCTACCAGGAAGCTGTATCAATGTAAATGGGAAAAATTTGCTAACTGGGCCCATGACAGTGGACTAGACCCTTATACCAGTCCTGTTCATAAGGTATTAGATTTCCTGGCTACCCTTTACCAATCTGGTTCCTCTGGTTCAACAATTAAAGTTTATCTAGCCATAACTTTCAACTTTCATATGGGTTTTAATGGTGCTTCTCTAATGTCACACAAACTTTGTAAAGCTTTTTTAAAGGGTCTCCTAATGCTAAGACCTCCATTTAAGGAACCCATTCCTCCTTGGGATGCAAATTACTATGAATCCTTTCAAACCATCAGCGACTTGTGACTTAAGATATTTGCCTTGGAAAACTTTATTTTTGGTGGCTATTGCATCTGCCAGAAGAGTATCTGAGCTTTAGGCCTTATTTTGCAAACCTCCCTACTTAATATTTCACAAGGACATGGTAAAACTTAGGACAAATGCAACCTTTTTGCCAAAGGTTGTTTTAGAATCTAACATTAACCAAACTCTACAACTGCCAGCCTTCTTCCATAATTTTTCTAATAAAAGGGAGTATGCCCTTCATTCACTAGATGTCCACAGACAGGTACATATCTATTTTCACAGAACAAAGGATTTTAGAAAATCTGACCAATTATTTGTGGCATTTTCCTCTCTTTCATTAGGTAATCCTGTTTCAAAGGTTACCTTGGCCAAATGGCTTAGAGACTGTATAGCTTTCATCTCTCATTCTAGAGGACTCCAACTTTCACATCCAATTAAAGCCCATTCAATGAGAGCTGTGGCAACTTTCTCAGATTTTCATGCCAGAGCATCTTTGGACAATATCTGCACAGCAGTCACTTGGTCTTCTCCTCATACCTTTATCAGTCATTACAAATTGAATCAGGTCTAGAGGGGACGGGCATCATTTGGCCTGATGGTGCTTAGAAATATTCTTCCGTGAAACCTCCCAAAACTAAAGTAGCTGGGGACTCTGTCCTATTGTCAAGGATTCAGTGAAGATTAACAACATCAGATAAAGAAGTTATGTCTTACCTTAATGTTCCATCTGTGTTGTCGATGTTCACTAATCCTTGACATCCCCACCCTCCTTCCCCCAACCTGAGACACTTAGTGGACCTGATTTTCCATAGCTAACTTTGTATTGAGGGCACATATCCAGTCTCTGACTATTATATATATTATTTAACTATAAATTCTGCTTGTTTGTCTTCTACTATGTTGGGCAAACTTGATCTGAGGTAATTTTCAAGAGGAGCACTATGGGTAGTGCCTGGCTCGAGAGTTTGGAAAGCATGAGCTGGAATAAACAGCTGAGTTGGTTCTGAGGCTCAGAACTGAGCCCACTGTCAAGGAGTAGTGAAGATCGACAAGACAGATGGAACATTATGGTAAGACATAACATCTTTTTTATACTGATTTTTCTGCAGCTTAAAATGCTGAAGGACATTCATAAAGGTTACCAGAGCATACAGACTACATGCACACATAGTGTAGTCTTTCTGAGTGACTAGAAAGTGGAAAAAATATGGTCGAGATATTCTTGAATACAGATCATTTACACTTAGTGTAGGTGTTCTTGAATCTGGCCTATTATTTAGATATGTGTGCACAAACTGCTACACAGTCTGTCATATTCTTATTCCTAAAATCCCTTGAATGTTTATGAATTCTCACTTTACCTTTCCAGCTTATCCGAACAATTTATTATCTTTATTTATTTATTTATTTATTTTACATTTGTTTACCGGGATAGTCCGACTGGATACATGTCCATTTTCAGTGGAGGCACGGGGAGAAAAGTTCCACATAGACAAAACATACATTGATTATGCAAGAAGTTAAAAAATAAAACTCCACATAGACAAAACATAAATTGATTACATACAAAGTTAAAAACAACAAATAGAATATATGAAAACAAAGTGCTTATTTACATTACATACATTGGATATTACATACATTGGATATGTAGTGTTCCCTAATAGGGAGTTCACAATTCTCATGGACAGATGCAGTTACAAGTTAGATTGGATACAGAGCTTGGTGGTGTAGTTACATGTAATGATAATTACTGGGTTGGTACACAGGCATAGGCAGTTCACTTTGAGGTGCTGTTTGAGGGTTTTTTTTAAAGAGACTTTTAGAGGCGGCTGACCGTAGGGGTCTCAGGAACTTCTGCAAACAGCTGAATGTTCACTACACTTAATGTGAGGTACTGGATCAAGGGGAAAAAACAGGATAACTCAAGTAGATAAACACCTCTGGTTGACAAAAGTAACTGCAGACAAATTCACATTGGGTTATACATGCACATTTATGCAAGAATTTAAATCATTCTTAGTACCTTTTGGGGGAACGGTTATGCTCCACCTTCACTGGGATTCAAAATTGCTACCTGGTTACTAAATGCATATGACTAGCTACTATCTAGCAAGCAAATAATCATTTTAAAGGTTAGACTCAGCTGTAATGCACAGCAGAAAATGCCTAAAGCAACAGGTATTGTTTTGTTGATTCTTAGCACAGTAAAAGCATTTAACTGCAGTGTGGCCCTGTTTCCATACATAGTTTTTATTTACACACTAGTACCAATTTTAAAATGGATGCATATTCTCACCGGATGTTTCACAGAGTAGTTCATGATGATATAATCATTTCCCATCGGTAACCAGGAACGCAAAGTGATGACATCTCTGTTCTTAAGAGGTTTGGGGCACTTCCCTGTTTGAAAACACAAACACAGATATTTAATATAAGCTATTAGTATCACAGACAATGCTTTCTATTTATTTTCTCAAGATGTCAATTTTTTTCTCAATTAATTCTTTTAAGTAGTTATTACCAGAAATGAGTGTTGTTTTAATTTTAATCAGAAGGAATGCATTCTAAATAAATCCTGACCATTCTATCAACTAAAGAATCTCAAATAATTTCTCTTAAATAGTCATGTCAAAGGACTGACATGTATACCCTAATAAGTTGGACAGCTTCCAAACCTTTCTCAAGTTTTCTTTAAAACATGTCTTATAGGAGATTTGACTGTAATTATTGTTAAGTGAAAGTAAAATCTGCAGCCTGCACCTCTATTAATTTAGTGAGCTTCCTACTGTCAGATTTTAATGATGACAAACTCAGGTACAGGCTTCTAATTAAATGCAGCATTAATTTCACACTCATAGGAAACTCCAACTTGCTTAAAGCTTTTCTTAAAACATCATAATACAAAGTATGTAATGAAATTACTTATTCAGTCATGCAGATCAGAGAGCTAAATTAAAGGCATTTTACTTCTTGAACTGTAAATCACAAGGAAAGGCATAAATAAACATATTAATACGAGAGAGGCAGACCTCAGCATTTTACTGACTGATAAAGTTGCCATTTTCACTCATCATATAAGACTATAATACAATACGGGGACAGACAAATGGTACAGCTATACAATTCAAAGGTTCCGTAGCATATCACTGATACTCCATACTGCAATGAATTCTACCCCACGACACACTTTATGTTTATACGTTTTTCTCTAGGATCAGCAAGGTACAGCAGTTCCATTTGGGATTTGCATATGAAAAGATTAAACACTCCCAACTAATGAATTCCACTTCATCAGTCAAAGAGACAGACGACTAAAAGAGCTAATCAATCTGTTGAATCTCAAACCCCCTTACTCGCTCGTAGAAGTTCAGTTCACAGTAAACAACTCGGCAAATTTAGTAAAGCCCAAAAATTGCAAAGAAGACGTGTACAAGTTCCACTGCTTTTACAAAGATAACGCACAAGTCTGAGCAAGATTTTCCCTCCTAAGTGCTCCTTGCTGTGCCTTAAGACAGGCAGATGAGCCTAATACACTTCAAGGAATGTTATTTACTGAAGCGGAAAGAAACCCACACCCACTGTTTCCTAACTCACATGGCCTGAGGACTGATCTTAAAAACACTTGCAGTATTCTGAAAAACAGAAAATATTGACCTGCATAATAACATCTTCCAGCAAGGCCCTGGCATATTTAACATTATTGAACTCTGGCTGTAACCCAATGCATTTTTCCTTGCAAACCTCCACAGAGAGTCAGTTTGTCTCTGAACATATGATTCAGGAGTAAGATCTACTAAAACTGGTTTCACAGCAGTCTAGTTCCCCCTCTTGCTTGCACCATCCTAATTATCTTTTCATCCACATATAGAGAGCACTCCCAAATATTTAATGTTGAAAACTAGCTATTTTTGAGAGGATGCATTAACTTTTAGAAAGCAGCTGTCTCCTACCCCCTGAAAACCTTAATTATCTTGAAGATCTGTTCAGTGGCTCCATTCAACAGGACACATTTTCTCATCTCTGGAAAATTTAATATGAATACACTTGGTAAATATGGTACCCCATTACTATCCTTCTGAAGGACCACCAAATCCTCACCTGAACTCACCGTCAAGCCAAAAGTCAATCATGATTGGATGTATTTTTGAAAACAAACCAGAATATTAAATGCATCAATTCCTTCTTCTAGTCAGAATGGCCACTGCTGTATAATGTTCTTTTGTCTGAGATAGATTATTAGGGCACCAGCTGGTGACAGCGGTGAACAAGACTTTCTGGAAGCCCTACAAAAAAGGGCCTGTGATGCATTTTATCACAGCAAGAACCCACTGTGGCACTTTATTTATCCCAACCATCTCTCAACTTTTACCTAACTCACATTTATTTTCCATCCTATTACTGCTTTAGATTCCCTGCTCCTCTCTTTGTTGTGCATGCACAGCTATTGCATGGGTTTCTTTATTTATTTTTATTTTATTTTACATTTGTTGACCGGGATGGTCCGACTGGATACATGTCCATTTTCAGCGGAGGCCCGGGGAGAAAAGCTCCACATTGACAGTAAGTTACATACATGTTACATAGATACATATTGTTTCATTTAGTAATTAATACAAAAGAGGAGAAGACATGAAATATATGTATTATAAAAAAAATGTCTTAGGAATAACAAACACAGACTACAACATAAACATTTTATATCCTGGGTTGTCCTTTTAGCAAAGATTTAAGGGCTTCCATATATGAACAGAAAAATTCACAAGGAAATATGGGGTTAGGTCAATTGAGAAAAAAGGTCTAAAGTTTTTATATTTGGATAGTCCTGTAGAAAAGAATGAACTTGGCTTACTGAAGAGGAGTTAATCTGGGTTTGAGCATTGGCAAAGCCAATGTGACTTAAAATGGTATTTTAGACTCTTTGTGAATTGGGTTAGGGAGGTAGTAAGAGTGAGGTTGAAAGGAAGGGAGTTCCATATTTTTCCAATGGCGTTGGCAAACAGTTTATCACCCCCTGAGTTACAGGATTTGACTGTTTGTACAAGTAGCCTGTTTGATGAGCGTAGACTGTTGAGATTGGTGTAAGGTATTATTACATTTTTCAGTGCAGGAGTGTTGTCAGGTTGCTTGAGAATTTTAAATGCTTCTATGAGTTGGTTCTGCTGGAGAATGTTTGGTAATTCTATCCAACCGAGGTTTCGTAGGTTAATACAGTGATGGGTTCTATAGGGCATGCCAGTTGCAAATCTGGCAATATGAGTATAACAACATGAGAGTTTATTTAGGTCAGATTTGTTAAGGTTAGTAAGCATGGGGAGGCATATAGAAGGGTAGAGAGAAGATGTGAGCGGGCAATGGCCACTTTTGCAATTGGAGTTAGGAAGGATTTTATTCTATATAGTGACCCAAGTTTCTTGTTAACGGTTTTAATAGTTTGGTTAATGTGCATGTCAAATCTAAGTTTATTGTCAATGGTAACTCCTAGTAGTTTAGTATAGGAGTCTGGGGAGATAATAGTCCCATTTTTGGATTGTATAGTAAAGGATATTGGAGTGGGTTTATGGGTTGGATGGAAGAGTAATAGTTTGGTTTTGTTTGGATTCAGGATCAGTTGACGTCCTGATAGCCAGTTCTCTACTGCAGTAAAATGCATTGGGTTGTGGATATTAGGTTAACTGGAGATGTATCAGAACAAACTAATGTTGAGTCATCTGCATATTGAATACAGGTGGCCTCAGGGATGGCTGTGTAGAGGTCATTAATAAAGACTGAAAAGAGAAGAGGTCCCAATATGGAACCTTGAGGAACCCCTATGGTATTTGCTAAGAGGCTAGAGAGCTTATTTTGCCAGAGTACAGCTTGTTGCCTATCAGAAAGATAGGCATGAAACCAGTCCAGTGTTTGGTTGTCTAGGTAGAGAGTTTTCAGAGTGTGATGAAGTAGTCGGTGGTTAACCATATCAAAGGCCTTTGATAGGTCCAGAAAGAGAGCTGAGGATATTTTTTTGTTATTTCGGTTATGGTTTATTGTGTCAGTAAAAGAGAGGAGGGCAGTAGTTGTACTGTGGTTGGGTCTGAAACCATGTTGTGACCCCCATTCCCAGGATAGATTAATACACACACATTTTCATCATCCACTGAAGCTGACTATCGTAACTGAATAAAACTCCAGGAAGCAAGAACCTGACACCCTACAGCTTTTCTGTTGTAATAGTTGCATGGGTTTCTTTCATGCGTGACCCCCACACCCACTTGGGATTAACTACAATACACATTTTCCACTTCATCCACTGAAGCTGACTATCGTAACTAAATAAAACTCCAGGAAGCAAGAACCTGACACCCTACAGCTTTTCTGTTGTAATAATTGCATGGGTTTCTTTCATGAGTAACCCCCACCCCCACTTGGGATTAACTGCAATACACATTTTCCACTTCATCCACTGAAGCTGACTGTTGTAACTAAATAAAATTTCAGGAAGCAAGAACCTGACACCCTACAGCTTTTCTGTTGTAATAGGTGAATTGCAACTTAGTTTTTGTTAGGTTTTAAGGCTTAAAATGTGTATGCACAACATCAGTGAAGGGTTCCAGCCAACTGACACTAGATTGGGCCAATACCTTGAATCAGCCTTACACACACACAGTCCAAAGCCTTTACTGTTTACATTAGTAAATTTTGCTTTTGCTTTCAGCATAGTCTCTAGACTAATCATAACTCTCTCTAATTTACTCTGCAGGCACATAAACATTGCTGTTTGGCAGTTTTAAAGTATTCCAGAGCTACTTCAATTAAGCTTTTGTTAGATGCTGATATTTTAAGCTTAGTACTCACCTTTAAACTGATAATTTTTTCAGGTCTTCTCCCTGTGGGGCTGAACCCGCTCCGTTCGCTACACTCACTCCGCTCCCCTCCTTCTGAGAAGAATAACCTGCACAATTTGCCAAAGCACCATTTCCCAGTGTGGTGATGTACAACCCAACCCAGGCCCAGCCCCCCTCAGCTCCAGCAAACCTAGCAAATCTCTTATGCTATCAACCATAAATCTCCAAAGCCTTAGGAACAAGATACCTGAACTCCATGCCTGGATTTCTAAGTACATCCCAGATATTATAGCAGCTACTGAAACCTGGTTGAAATCATATATAAAAGATGCTGAATGTCTCCCCCAAAGCTACTCATGCCTAGAGAGTTGATCGACCCAACAAGAGAGGAGGAGGAGTAGCAATACTTTTCCCTAGCAATTACACATTAATCCCCTACTCAAAACCAACAACCAACTTCTCCCCAGCCGAAATACTAATCTCTATATTAAAACTTAACAACCATAAAAACATTTGCATAATTGCTCTTTATATTCCCCCAAGAAACAACATACCAATATTAGAAAACATACTTGCTTGGACTTCCCAAAACATAGATAATGAAACCATCATTCTAGGTGATGTAAATATTGACTGGCTAGATATAAGCCACAACAACCCCTCAAAAAACATAAATCTTTACAACTTCTCCCAACTAATTGAAGACATCACTAGACCTCACAAAATTTACAACCGGGGCTCCACAATAGACTAGATATTAGTATCCCACCATTTCAATGTCATCAGTGCAGGCATACTACCTAATACCATTAATGACCACCACCCAGCATATATCATATGCAAAACTACTCCAACCACAGGCTAACACCAATACAAATCTACCAGAAATTTGACTAAGTTCCAATCATCCATATTTAATGAAACCTTAGCTAAAGTAAACTGGAAACCTCTCAAATCCATACCACTTAATGAAGCTGTTGAATTCTTTAACTCAACACTTCTAGACATCCTAAATAGGCAAGCACCCACCCACCAAAAACGAATAAAACATAACCATGCATGCTGGCTCTCAAAATCCACCAAAGAAGTAATGTCCACAAGGGATAAAATCTGGAAATCATGGCAGAAAAACAAAGACCCCCTCAACTCTACTACATTACAAGCAACTCCGTAACCAGGCAAAACATCTAATAACCACTGATAAAAAAGACCACTACTTCCACCTACAAAGCCAACATAAAAATAATCCCCAAAAATTCTGATCCTCCATCAGCCAGCTATTACACCCAGGCTCTCAAAGCAATCCATCCCCTGACCCACAAAAAAACTCCCGCTGAACTTGCTACCCTCTTCAATTCCTACTTCATTGACACCATGGCTAACCTAACCACCACCTTTCGTACAGTTAACCGCACCACCACCAAGACAGCTGATGACCAAATCATCCCAGAAAACAAGTCTACCCTTAACACTAACCTAAAATTCTCCCCCATACCCACCAGCACAATAAAAAAACTTTTACTTAAGCTAAAACCCTGTACTCTGGCCCCTGACAATCTACCTTCACACTTCCTGCAGCTAGCAGCAAACTCTATAGCTTATCCCATCAGCATACTCATTAACAGATCAATTAAAGAATCCCTTGTCCCAGACATCTGGAAAAAAGCATTCATTCTTCCCTTACACAAAGGTGGCACCAACACAGACACCACAAACTTTCGACCCATAGCAATTCTCTCACCCCTCTCTAAAATACTGGAAAAATGCATCCATGCCCAACTCCTCAACCACCTGCATGAAAATCAAATTTTATCACCCACTCAGCATGGTTTCAGACAAGGACACAGCACCACTACTGCCCTCCTATCCTTCCTTGATACAGTTAACCGGGCACGGGATTCTGGTAAAATAATTGCTTCACTTTTCCTTGACCTCTACAAAGCTTTTGATACTATTTCCCACACTATCATACTCTCTAAACTATCCACCCTCCACATTTCTCCCCCTACCCTACAGTGATACAACAGCTATCTTTCCAATAGGCAGCAATCCAACAAATGGCAACAGTCTTACTCTCCCTTCCTCAATACATCCACAGAGGTACCCCAAGGCTCCATACTTGGTCCTCTCTTATTTATTAACAACTTTTACACCACTCTCCCACAATGCTCAGTAATCCAGTATGCTGATGACTACAATAATATGCACTGCAAATTCTAGCTCTGAACTCCAGCAAATTACCCAGAATGCCCTCACATCTACTGAATCTTGGATGCTTAACAATCATCTTGCCCTAAATAAAAAAAAAAAAACTAAACTAGTAAGTTTTACTCCTAGGAAAACCACTCCATTTGTTAAAAAACTCTTCACTATACAAGCCCAAGACAATACCACTATAGAAGTTGTCCCACACACTAAATTACTAGGCATTATTATAGATGAAAACCTTAACTTTGACCTACACATAAACAATAATATCAAAAAACACACCAAAAGCTTGGTATGCTCTACAGGCACCAACACTTTCTTAGCCTCTCTACTAGACAAACCCTTGCAACTACCTTTTTATTACCCTCTCTCCTTTATGGTGCCCCTCTCCTCACTAATATCTGAAATTCTACAAAATCCAAACTTGCTATGTGTTACAACAGAATAGCAAAATTTGCCACCAAGGCCACATTCTCATCCCACCATTGTAAGTCACTGAAACAATTAGGGTGGCTGGAACTCCCCCACCATCTCTCATTCACCCAACTAACTACTGTGCACAAAATAATCTACAGACCCAAAGACTGTCCTGCTCTCTCAACTGTATTTGCCAAATACCATTTCAGCAGGCATCTAAGATCTGAAAATCATCTACTTCTAAAAGTAGATAAGCCCACCTTACCTGCTGGTCAACTACTCTATGCCTTCACCATCACCAAACTATGGAACTCACTTCCGCCTTCTGTAAGACACACAGGCAGTACCACCACCTTCAAACAAATGCTGAAAAATCATCTCAACTCTTCCTGGCTATGTTCCTGCTCTATAACCTAACCTCTTCACTCTCCATATATGATTACTAAACTCCTATGTCTTTTGCTACTAGTGAATGATGATATTTCCTCCATATTTATTTTTATCTTCACTTGTTGATTCTGGTACAATAATACTGATCTCTGTTTATACCAATCTGATTGAATTCATTGAATTCTGCTTTTATGTATATTTTCTGTATATATTGCTGTAATCAAACAAACTAGATTCCTGCTTTTACGTATATATTCTGTATATGTTACTATATTTACTATCTGTAACACTGTTTCTGCTTCTGTACTAATTAATGTTTATATTTTTTCTGTATCTCGTTTGAGCTTTTCTCCCTGGGCCTCCACTGAAAATGGGCTCTTTTAGGCCCAGTGGACTTATCCCGGTAAACAAATGCAATAAATAAATAAATAAATTATATTGCATCAGCTCCAGCCAAACATCAGACCATCACTAAGAGGAAGTACAGAGCTGGAAGATGGCCCTGGTTGAATTTCAGATTATATCAGTTGATAAGACTCAGGAATTAATCATGGTGATTATGGAAGCAGTAAAACTCAATATTATATAGCAGCTTCAACTATTATGGTAATCTCTGCAAGAAGGTAGTAAGATGTGAAGCTATGCACTTCAGATATAGGCAGCAGCTTTCATTTTACATTCTCAATATTGGCCTAACCCTCAAACAATGGCAGTCCTGGATTCTCCCTTGTTTTTCTATAGATATGCACATGCTTTGCTACACAATTTTTAAGACACATTTTAATCCTTACACTGACACTAGGAATAACTGCTGAGATTTGGAAGGAGGCCAAAATCATCCCTTTTTGTAAAACTCCTGAAAAACAGTTAATCATTTAAGGCAGTCTTTCTTCTGTCCTGCCTAGCAAAGGAATTAACTATTAAAGCTCATAGCAAACCTAGGAAAGTTACTTGAATATGTACTGGATAAGCAGAGATTGTTTCGTAAAGTCAATGCTTGAACACTGTGCTCAATCTTCTTGTGCAGACTACAAACCAAACATTGTAAAGCAAAATACTTTCTCCAGGGATTCAACTTTCCAAACCAAAACATTGACATCATAAAAATTACTGCACGAATGTAGGAGCTAGTAAAGGTATTAGCTATACTTTACTGTAGATTAGTATGCAAAGTGATGCTTAGCTCATTTGCACAACTGGATAGCACCTGCCAAGGATTTTTCAACATTTTGCCATAGGATATGTAGTGCCATTTCTCTGTTGCACAATCGAGCTAAGTGCAGATGAACATCAGCAAGCAAATGTACAATACATTTAAGCAAATGCCTTCATTCAAACTATTGGGGTGTTCAAATCCCCTGGTGGCAGTATGTTGTTTTACAATGTCTGGTATGCAGTCTGCACATGTGGTATATTTCCCTTATATGTGTGCTTATGTGCAGAAAGATGATTTTGACTTGTAAGTCCTTTGTAGGCATGTGTGCAGTGCCATATATGCTTTGACAACATTATCAGTTGGAAATAGAAGGATAGGGCTGTCATGAAAAGGGGAGGCAAGCACAGAGTAGAACACAAGGTAAGAAAATAAGGAAATAGCAGGATGCAGATGAGATAAGGGCCATATTTCTCAGCTTCTTAGCTCATCAGTGGTAGACAAATCCATACATAAATAAATTTGGTTATAAAGTGCCAAATTCCATGACATAATTTACAACCAGATGATAGGGATGTTTCATTTCAGGGAAATAGAGCCCATATAAACAAGAAAAAGACAAAACAAACTAGATAGATTTGAACCTCTGCCTTTGTCACTGATATTCTCCAGATCAAAGCATTAGCATGGCCTGTCATGGAAGCACTCATAGGAAGCATGGCTGGAAAACACATTTCAGGAGAATGGAAATCATGACACCAAGAAAAGAGCAATACACAGGAATGGATTTGAACCCCCTGCTTTCATCACAGATATTTATAGACCACTGCACTAGCATGGCCTGCTACAGAAGCACTCATAGGAAAGGTGTCTGGAAAACACATTTCATTAGACAGAAACCATCATAACAAGAAAAGAGGAATACACCTGAATGGATTTCAATGCCTGCCTTCATCACTGATAATCTCTAGACCAGCCCATTAGCATGGCATGCCATGGAAGCACTCACGGGATAGATTGCTAAAAAAACACATATCAGGGGAATGTTAGAACAGTATTGTAGACTAAAAAATAAAATTATTAAACAGCATATAAGAATCAGAGGATCAAAACACTCCATCCAGTGTATTGACAATGTACACATCACTGAATGCCATGTACACTGAGCCACAGAAAGAGACTATATGCATTAGATTTATCTTATTTCCTTATTTACAAAGTGATGCTCATCAACTGTCGGCTTATGTATGTGACCAGTGGCAAGTCATTACAGTATGCAATTGAGTTTTTTATTCTCCTGTTTACAAAGTGAAGCATTTTGACCATCAGCTCATGTACATGACTGATGGCAAATTATTAGTGCACACTATAGATTTTTTACAAACTGATAAAGGTAGATCTCACTAGCTTTGAACCCTTCCTTTTTAACTGATATTATCTAGTCTAGTACATTAGCAGGTAAAGCCACAGAACAGTTTACACTGAAGTTGTAAGAAATCAAACATTTCAAGGGAATGTTACAACAATTTTGAAGACTGAAGAATGAACATTATTGAACAAGATAAAGGAATCAAGGGGGCACCCCCCCCCCCAAGTGTAAAGTCAATGTATGCTGAACCAGGAAAGCTGTTGATTATGTTATCTTATTTCATAATGCATTGGTGACAAGCATCAACAATCAGCTTGCTTGCACTGGCTCTGGCAATTTATTAGCATGTTCTTTGGATTTTCTGGCATTTATTTCAAGACAGAAGTGCCATTTCTCTTTGTTTTATAGAGCAAGATGGAAGTGGTAAAGAAGAGCAGAGATTAATAGATTTGAACTCATGCCTTTCTACCTGATGTTCTCTAGACTGGTGCAGTAGCAAGAGAAGCCACAGGTAAGTCAAGTTGTCAAAAAATACAAATTTCAGGTGAATATTAAAACAGTGCTGAAGACTAAAAAAATGAATATTGTAAAACAACATACAACCATCAGGGTATCAAAAACACTGCCATGTGTACTGACAAGGTATGCATCACTATGAAACTTTTACATACCTATATTATGTTTACCTTATTTAATATCTGCATAGTAAGTGATAGTAAGTTATTTGTGTATATGTATATTTTGCAGACCCATACAAGTAAAAACTGGATTTAAATGTCTGCCTTTCTTTTTTTTCTCAGTTGTTTTTACTGACAATTTTAACAACAAAGCATTAATATGTATGACAACAGAAATATTATAAAAACAAATATACATATCCAAGAGAACAATAATAAACAACTAAAATAACTATTTACAAAGATGTCTACTATAAAACAAAGCTTTTTAAACAGAAAAATAAATATAAGAATAGTTCTTAATTATTAAAGTCTATTTATCCAGCAGTTTTTTGAATCTCAACTATATATTATATGAAGTGGTGATTCTAGATGTTCTTGTCTTGGTCATGACAAGTTCAAGATGGCACACTTCAGTTGCCATGTGTACATATTCCTTCATAGTAGGAGTTGTCTGATTCTTCCAGTTCTTAGTGATGACTTTTCTTGCTTTCTTGCTTATGTTAAGATACTCCATAAAAGAGTGTATTATTTTCATGACACAAGTGGGAATAGGTCTATTAAATAAAATAAGAGATTTGGTCAGCATACATTCATCATTAAAAAACAAACTGTATGAATGTCTGCCTTTCTAACTGATAGTCTCTAGACCAGTATATTAGCAAGTGAAGCCACAGAATCAATAAACCGAAGCTGTCAGAAAACATCAATTTCAAGAGAATGTTAAACGTTCATGACAGCAAACTGAACACTGTAAAACAACACTGGTGCATGGATATGATAAATGCTGTCACTGAGTAGAGGCCATGGTACGGGACTGAAGAACAACTGACAATGGGCCATCAACCAAGCCATCCTTTATAGAAATGGAAGAGTTCCCAGCTTCTTTGAAAGATGGTATGTATCACCTCCAGAAAGTTTTTGAGGTGCTGGATGTTGGGGCTAAGCTGAACAGGCCCCAAAGAGTGTCAACTGTAGAAGCCCTAAGTATGTAGTCCAACTTCATGTTATAAATAGCTAGAAGCCCTCATTAACAAGTTATTAGTGTAATGTTCCTTAAATTTGTCTGACTTATGGGATACAGGTGAATCATGGATACAAGTTCCAGGTCTATCCAAATGAGGTAGTGCCACAGGATTAATTTTAATAATAGTTTTATATTTGTAAAGCTATCAGTTGCATTTCTAGTTGTGTTGTTGAGTACTACTTGCCCTGTTCATAAATTTTTTGCCTGTTGTATTCACAGGTGAAAATTTCTAAAGCACAAGCACTGTGGAACTACCCCCATCTGATGTTGGAAGATGTGCTGCCTCTGATAATGCGGTGCGGATGAGATGGCACAGTTAGGGGATGCAGAATGTGTGTGTGTGTGTGTGTGTGTGTGTGTGTGTGTGTGTGTGTGTGTGTGTGTGTGTGTGTGTGTGTGTGTTGGAAATATGGAGTATAACCCCCCACTTCCCCTACTTTCAGTATGAACACAGTGTCTATGACTGCAGTTACCCAGGAAACAAAAATAAATAAATGTATGAAACAGAAAAGATATTGACAAAGAGTGTGTGGGAACAGACACACAAAAAAAAAATCATTCTTAACTATGTGATACTCATACAGTGAAGCAAAATAAACTTTTAATAGTAAGACATACACAAGTATATCATCAACCTGTTTGCCTGAGAATTACATCTGGGGAGACTAGGCCAAAAGCCATCCACATATGCAGCTTGATATAAGATTATACTAGCTGCAGGAGTTATTAATCAGGAAAGCACATCTGTGCTTGTGGGCATTGATGCAAGTTCAATTTTGACAAGAATAGAACCGTACATATATATAAGAAATGTGCTTATCACACAATAAATGTGTGAAACACAGGTGATAGGCAAGGGACAGACAAATCTACTGCACACTGGGAATTTTCCAGCCAAATAATAAGTATGGAAAGTACATATATGGACCTGGTATTAGTGCACTGGTATTTTGGAATAATGCATACTACAGTGTGCCATGACAGCAGATTTTTTTTTGGGTTGAGGGGAATTGGACCCACAGCCATCCTAACAATCTCAGTGTGCATATAATTAAAATGATATGGCACTTGTCTATCTATACAAGGAGTGGTATACAAAAGCACAACTCTAACTTTACATAGTCATACTAATTCAATTAAGGTATGGTAGTACTGACAGATGTGGTACCGCTGTATAAAAGATATACAAAATTACTTCCATTGTTTACAAAAGTTACTATACAAACAGACATTTATCACAACAGCAGGAATACTTACACTTGCACTCTAGACTATACCTGTGCATGCCCCTGCTCCTTCAGTCTCTGCAAGGCCTCGGGATATAAAAAGGGCATAATGAAAATCTGTATGATGGCATTCATTATCAGAGTATTTGGCTAGTGAAAGGATATATAGTTACAGTACAGAGAGTGTGCTCACCCTATAACTTTAGCCACTCATTGGCCAAGAAGGTCAGCCTTGTGTGAGTTCAAGATACTGTAGTGATTGTGGCAATGATTCCACATCCATGGATGCCAGTAGCATGAGAGATAATTTTGGACAAACTATTCCAGGCATCAGCCTTATACTATGACCCTGTATATTCATCTTATACAAAATTCCACCTGTACTGCTTATATAAGATGTCCAGAAAATCTTGGCCAGCCCCAAAACAATGCCTCTACACTCTAAAAGGACTACTGCTGTCACCCTCTTCAGTCATGCATGTCTCACTTTCAGTCACCTCTGCAAAAATGTCAGAGAAATGATGCACAAAACAGATCTCATGTGTGTCAGCATTCACGCAATGATGGCCACTGGCAGGCACCTCATTTGCATGATGGATGGTAAAATAATAAAATATAGCTACTAAAATATTATGGTTCCAGTGGCACTTTATGGTGTGCAACATAGCAGTCCTCCATTCCTGTGTTTGCTGCTGAGAATAAGTAGTTGACAGGTAACTCCATCTTCAGATCATTAGTTATGATATAATAATTCTTTCCAACCTAACATGTGCATGCATGGAGCTTGCTGCAGGTGCTCAGGCACTTGCATGATATTATCTGCTAATCTTCATTAAGTTTATTAGGTTTGATCATTGAGCAAATTGTGCAATTCAAAAATAATAATGAGATGAGCCCTAATTAGCACAATAATTGCATCCAGAGGGGAGAATCTACATGATACAAGTGCAACTAGAAGACCAAAGCCTAATCACACATTAAAAGAAAACCACTCTGGAATGGGTTTGTATCCTCTATGACTTGATTTTTCTTAAAGCATTTCATGGTGAGTCACATATTCTTCATTTATAAGGTAAGTGCTACTTCCTACACAATTAATTCAGTTTTATAATGTTACCTTTGATTGTTCATAGACCCTAATGTCTGTGAAGAATGTCAATTTTTTGTACTTTTAAAATGTGTTGGACAAAGCTATTTTGGGAAGTGCATTATAAAAGCATGCTGCAAGGTGCAGACTGCAGAAGCCTGTTAAGGCTGAAATAGTAAACACTCCCTTGGACTGACTAAAGTTCATTACAATTTTACTATTGTGTGCCTTAAAAATATGTACCTGGACATACAATATCATGGAAATTGTTGCTGCATTAGTCAAGGTTGTTGCTTAATTTCACTTCCGTAGTAATTTTGTGGGAAATATATGTTCAGTACATGTTATCATGCTTGACATTTCCTTAAAACTGTGGGTAGATAAATATAGCCATCAGGCAGACATTGAGGATGATGTATGGCCTAGTTAGACAGCAGCATTGTACTATTTATGGCCATGCAAGAACAAGGTTACTAATTCTCCATTCTAACAGGGCAATGCCCAAAATACTGGGACCCAAACATACTTCAGGATCTGGAGTTCCATCCATATCCACTCACAAGCTGAAATTTATGGATACAGAAAATAAGGTGGTACTGCAGACTCACTGTCTCCATGACCGATGGCTCTTCAATACCCTTGCTGCTGACCAGCTCCTCCATGACCTGCTTGGGCTGATATGGTCATTGATGTAAATGCAGTGGGGGGGGTCATGACCAGAATTATGCCATGGAATTTCACTGGTGCATTGATATGATACTTGCTGCCACCTACTGAGCTGACACCATGGCATGGAAATGGAGGCTGACTGGCAGTGGGCCACCGACCAAGCCAGCCCTTATAGAGACAGAGGAGTTCCCAGCTTCTATGAAAAGGTGGTAAGTATCACTTGCACAGAGTTTCACAATGTGGTGTTGGATGTTTGCGTGAAGCTGGACAGGTCCCAGAGAGTAGCAACTGCAGATGCCCCAGGTGCACAGTTCTACTTTATATTATCAGTATCTACAAACCGTCCTTAACAAGTTGTTAATGTAATGCTTCTTAAACATGTCTGACTTATGGTATACCGGTACATTAGGGATATAAGTTCCAGGTTCATCTACAGAAGGCATGGCCAGGGGGATTAATTTAAATCATAGTTTTATGTTTGTAAAACTATCAGTTGCATAAGTAGCTGTGGTGCTGGCTATTACTTACACTGTTCATAATTTTTTTGCTTTGGTGTCTTCACACAGGAATCTTTCTCCAGCACCAGTACTGTGGAACTATCCCATCATCTGATGTTAGAGGATGTATTGCTTCTGTTAATGCTGGGGGGATGGAGCAGATGGCACAGTTAGGGGATGCAGAGAGTGTGTGTGTGTGTGTGTGTGTGTGTGTGTGTGTGTGTGTGTGTGTGTGTGTGTGTGTGTGTGTGTGTGTGTGTGTGTGTGTGTGTGTGTGTGTTGGACACAGGGAGTCTGAACCCCACATCTCCTACTCCTAGTATGAGCACAGTCTCTATGACTGCAGTTACTCAGGAAGCACAACTATCTAAAAGTAGACAAGTTGCTGGGAACACTCAAGATCATGGAAGTGTGTCTGTCTCTGCATCTTCCCCTAGCACTTGTGGGCAGGCAGGTCTACACAGTAGGGGGGATAATGGTGCTTGCTGGTCACTGGAGGTATGGTTACCACCTTCCCCCAAGGATCGTATGTCAGGAAGTGCCACCAAACATATGTACAGTGCCCTCATGGAGGCACAGGCTTGTTCCAGCAGAGTCATGGCAGAAACAGTGGCATTGCTTGTGAATTTGCCAACATTCTGTACAGGAGTGCATGACCCAAATGTGTGGTTCATTAATTAAACTGAATCACACATTGGACTGTGCAGTGTCTTCTCTGTGTTACCCATCACAAGTGAAAGGCAGTTCTCACAGCCAGCCATTAACTACATCCACAGATGTTGGCCAATATAACTGTGGATGACTGAGATCCTGTGTCCACTCCCAGAAGAGGCTGCCCCTATGGTCATGGTCATTGTCATCTTAAGACATTTGCTAGGGGATGTCATTATTGATTATGGAGCCACCAACATCAAATCAAGGTCATAATACAGTCTGTGCAGTCCCTTGCAGAGCCAGCTGTCATAGATGGGAGAGTGCACAGGAAGCTGAACCCTCTGTCACACACAGATGAAAGTGCTTAACCAGTTCTTACTATTACTGTGGAATAAAGGCTTTTTTATCATAGCTGACAGTTTCTTGATATTTGTGGAACCGTGATCTTGTTTACAGTGAAGTTCATGTTTTTACTGTGGTTTTACAAGTGGCATTTCGCTCTGTCTTGTGGTTTCATAGTTGTTCGTTTTACAAGACCATGGATTCCCTTGACGAGCTGCCATCCATGTTTTCAGCACTCAGGAAGGACGAAATACATAAGTTACAATCAGCAATGGCCATTGTAAAGGGAGAGCTTACTCGGCTAATAGACATGATGAGCCAGGCTGAGAGTGGTAAGGAAAGGCAGCAGAGTCAGATTACGTCAAGCCGTATGCAGGAAGGATGTGCTGCTTTAGGTGGTTTCCCCAACGGCCAAGGTAATGGCGTGTCGAGTGTGTCTGGACCCTCTTATTGTTGTGTTGCGGAGGCACTTAGGGGTACTAGTGCTTTGGAGGACAGAATAACAGATGGAGGCAACATTTCGGAGGACAATCACAACATTTCGGGGCCTATACCGAAGCGCACATTGCCAAAAAAAAATGTATTCAGTTGTTTGAAACCAACAGGTTAAAGGTACTGTAAATATTTCAGTTGATAATAGCTGTCAAGCTTCAAATGTTATTTCTAATAAACAATGAGAGCTTGACACTTTTTTCAAAGCTAATTTTGACTTCCAGTTTAATGGAAACAGCAAGCGGGACACCGCTAGAGGTGCGGAACATAGTGGTACCAAGAAAACTTCAAAAGAATACATTTTTGACTTTGGGAAGAAGCTGGGTATCATTAAGGGACTTCAGTTGGGCAATATGTATCTAAAAAGATCTATTGAACTTAAATTTGTTCCCATGGGTATGCGCTTCTTTAAGCAACCTATGGGTATTGACTTAAATGAAATTAATATTACTGAATGTAGTCAAATGTTTGATGGATTTGGGTTCAAGTTTATGGAATTTATTATAAAATGTAACGATAATAAATTAAGTAGAATGTTTTTAGAAGTTGTACAGTTAAATGAGATTATACTGAAAGATTTGTTATTTAGTGAATGGGAAAGTTTATACAATAAACAATATGTATGGGCTGAAAAGAACAGTAATAAACAGTATGATAGGAAATGCAATAAAATGAAAAGGGATATTGAATGTTATGAAAAAAAACAAG
Source organism: Protopterus annectens (assembly GCF_019279795.1). NCBI lineage: Eukaryota > Metazoa > Chordata > Ceratodontiformes > Protopteridae > Protopterus > Protopterus annectens. The sequence continues at coordinate 347,473,080 of NC_056736.1, read as the reverse complement.
TACATAAGTGGAATAAACAAACTAACATTGGAAGTCGCCATTTTGATAAACAAGGACAGACTAGTGGATTTAGGGGTGACACAGATTTACATAATAGGAAAGGATGAAGAAATAACAAGAGTAATTTTTTAGAAGAAACAAATCAGGGATGGCAAGGAGGACACAGGGAGGACGATATGGGCCGGGTATTTGTAAATCGAGAGACCTCACCTTACAACAGAAGGTGGTCCAACAAGAACAACCAGAGAAGGTGGACATAGGACAGGAAATCATTCAACATAATGACATTAAGTTTAGTTTAGGTGATTTTAATATTTTCAACTATATACATTTTAAGTTAAAAAAAGAACATTTTTCATTATTTTCAAAAGGGATGAAGTACGTCCCAAGTACTAAGGTCAACTTAATGGACTGTATAGTGGAATTTAAACTATATTTACGGAAACTAAATTTAGCTTTATATTTTCAGAATAAAAGGGGGAATTTTACTGAATGTGAAACTAGGAAAAGAAGCACATTCATACCCCCTATGAGCAACACCTTAGCAGCTTATGAGAAAGTAGTCATAGATGAATTATATAAATACTTTGCAAATCACAAAAATATCAATATGAAATATAACTTGAATAAGGAAGAATATGCCGCTTTGAAAGAACTTTGTAATAACAATGTTCGTATTATGAAACCTGATAAAGGGGGCGGCATTGTTTTATATGATAGCAATGACTATATGAACAAGATATATTGCACAATTCTGGTAATTATGAAACATCCTCACTTAATGAATTAAACATTAGTTACTGTCGTATAGATTTGTTTCTAGAAGAATTTTTATTAAATAAGAGAATTGATACAGATTTGTACAAGTTTTTAAAAACTGAATTTCCCACATTAGCTACAATAGTAGGTATTCCTAAAGTCCACAAGAATGTACTTGATCCACCTTTTTGCCCCATAATTTCTGGGAGTAAATCCAAAACGTTTCCGTATGGTAAGGTTATTGACAACTGGTTGAAATTAATATACAAAAGGGTACCCCATATAATTATTGACTGTTGGGACTTTTTAAGTCGATTAAAACCAGAATTATGGAAGGAAGATATTATTTTTTTAACCATAGATTTCATAGATCTTTTTTCTTGTATTCCTAAGGAAGATGGTATTATTAGGTTCAGTAATAGTATTCAGAAACATGCACAATTTGTTTGGGATAAAGTAGCACTTATTACAGAATTTATGGACATAGTTTTAAGTCATAATTTCATTTATTTCCAAGGAGAATATTATAAACAAACATGGCTAGTGAGTATCTTAAGTTCACCCATAGCTTTATTAAAGTAGGAATTCCATATTTGGACACTTACATTTATTCAACCCCAGCAGGGTTTAAATCTAAGATCTACAGAAAAGATACTTTTAGTAATGCCTGTCTAGACTATTCAAGTTGTCATCCCATGGGGCAGAAGTGGAGCATTTTTAAAGGACAGGGCATCCGTGCAGCACGTATGACGTCTGACTATCACGAAATAGTGCAGGAGTTAAAAAACATCAGTGAGATGTTTAGAAGATGGGGTTACCCCTCTAGACTCATAAGTGATATCAGTAGTTATGTCCAGAAAGAATAGGGCAAAAAATATGTACCCTTATTAGGTGTTACAAATTTCAATGCCCCTAGTGGATTGATTACAAGTGAACCCATTAAGAATTACAAAAGAGTGTGTATAGTACAGTATAGTAAACAGAGTAAAGACGTACAAGAAATTCTAGGTAAGAATTGGAATATTTTGAAAAGTGACACTATGGTAGCGGAAAAACTAGGGGAAAAGCCATTATTTGTATTTAAGACAGGTTGGAATTTAAAAAGCAAATTTGAAGGTGGGCTTATAGTCAACAATGAGAAGGGTGTGGTAGGAGGTACTAGTAAGTGTGGAAAATGTAACCAATGCTTTGCTATACTGGAAGACAGGAGCTTAAGATTGGGGGGTGTCAACCAAACTGAGATTAGATTTAAGAAGGGTAACTGTCGGACCCAACATGTGATATATCTGGCTAAATGCGTCAGATGTCCTTGTTACTATGTGGGAAAAACCGACAGATGTTTAAGAAATCGAATTTATGACCACTTTTATTGTATAAGTAAGAAAGACACAAAAAATGCACTGTATAGTCATTTAGTCGGAAGCCCAAATTGTGATAGTTTTAAGTTTGCCATTTTAGAGCAAGTAAAATCAAACCCTAGGGGTGGAAACATAAAGGTAAAACTGGGTGAGAAGGAGATAAAATGGCAGATATTGTTAAATGCAACTGTTTATCCTAGTATTAATGAAAGCATTTCCATTAAACCAGTATTAGTAGCAAAAATAAATTAGTGAAAAAGCATTTACATTAGATGCATATTTTATGAGTAACTGATTTTATTGGATTTTAGTAGTATTGTATAAGGAGAAATATATATATAAGTTATTACTGCACTGATTGACTACAATTAATCATGTAATCTGATTGGAGGAATTTATGTATTTAAACCCAGCTTTTTTAATTGTAGTGCGTTCTGAGAAATTCTACTACCTGTAGATGAAAGCGCTTAACCAGTTCTTACTATTACTGTGTAATGGAGGCTTTTTATCGTGACCAACAGTTTCATGATATTTGTGGAACCGTGATCTTGTTTACAGCGAAGTTCGTGTTTTTACTGTGGTTTTACAAGTGGCATTTCGCTGTGTCTTGTGGTTTCGTATTTGCTAGGGGATGTCATTACTGGTTATGGAGCCACCAACATCAAATCAAGGTCATGATACAGTCAGTGCAGTCCCTTGCAGAGCCAGCTGTCATAGATGGGAGAGTACACAGGAAGATGAACCCTCTGTCACACATGCCCATGGGCCTGTCCAGTAGGTCAACTTACAGTTCTGCCTCATGTGTTGAGGTTGTGTCCCTACATACACACACACATCAACACAGACTCCAGCACATTGCACACACACTGACATACCCTGGCCGTCAATATGTTAGCAGCCCCTCCCAAGCAAGTTCTCACAATATGCATAAATGCACTTTTTATTTTGCTACACTTCAGTACTCAAGCTCATGCGCCTCCCTGTGAAAGACATGAACTCCTCCACTACCTTCAGCACTTATACAGATGAAAATAACTGTGTCCTGCCTTAGTGCATTATTACTTGGATTGCCTATGCCTAATGCACATAGTGGCCAGGCTTTGCATGGGTAAGCTCAGTCTGATGATTTTGTATGCATCAATTTTACTGTATGTCTCTGCTTAGTTATCGTATAGTTATGTTGTAAAGCAGAAGGCAGTGCACTGCCTCTTCATAAGTGCCACGGCATACTATGTGCAACTTTGTCTGTCATGGTCATCCCCTGCTGATGGCTCCTCCTCTAGCTCCTCATCTGACTCAGTTGTCACTGCCTGTGGTGCTGGAAACAGTGGTACGTGCAATAGGTTACCCTGTTGTAACTGCTTAAAAGTATTAAAAATAATGTAACGTTGCACATACACTCAGTATTTTTTCACTCGTGACTGGGCATACTGCAGAACAACACTGAATGTATCCAGGCAGCAAAAGCATGACTTCAGCAGCTCAAGCACGTGCTCTATGATATTTAGGGTTGGTGACAGTGCATGGTTGTAACCCTGGTCAGTTTGGATGTATGGATTTCTGATGGGTGTCATGAGCCAAGGTTGTAGGGTACAGTCAGCAACACACACAAGATAGCCCTGTGGGAAGTCACCCTTTACAAACCATTGATAAAGGTCACGACTGTGCCATATGTATGAGTCTTGAAAATGGCTGGGGTGACCTGCATATACATTGTAGACAATACCCTGTTCATTACAGACCATGTGCAAGTTTAGGGAATGATGCTCTTTGCAGTTCAAATACCTCCTTCCCTGTTCACCAGATGTGGGCCTTTATTTCAATGTGGATACAGTCTATGACCCTAAAACCTGAGGCAAACAGGCTATGTCTTAGAACTCTCACATGATGGTTACTTTCTCTAGTGAGTTACATGTAAACCATACATGTCTCCCACATGCAGCAGCATGGTATCAAGGAAGTGATAGACAATTCTTATTGCCGATGCCTGAAATACCCCCACTGTGTCTCCAGCGGGTGATAAAGGTGCCTGTAGCTAATATGTGTCAAGACTCACTTACCTTACTATCCATTACAATAGGTACTCCACAACCCCAAAGGGCCTGCAGATGAGGCTATAACAAGTACACAATTTCCTGCATGTTATTCCTGTCTACATGGTACTGGTCCACTATGTTGGTATCAAGAAGGGAATAAAATATTAAAGTCAGTTGAGTGACTTGTGCCTCTGGGAATAACATTGTGTACCATCAGTTACAGTACTGCTATGACAGCTTCTTGTAGATATATACTTACAATAGCTGTGACAACTCTTAACATGGTACACTGCTTCACACAGCCTGAACATGAGCATTTTGTCATGTACAAATCTACAGCAAGCACAAAGTCATTACATGGCATTTAAATACTTCTGAATCACTCTTCCACATTACTACCTCATCAGCACATGCAGCACCTCATTATATAGTCATTAGCATACAGCAAACTTGACAGCATTATTTTGGCTGGCAGCATCATGGTGCTGGGTTTTCTGAATCTCACATACCCTACAGGTGTCACTCCTCACACATATCCGCTTATTGCAATGTGGCAAAGTTTTCTGAATTAGCTCTAAATGTACTAAACAGGTGTTTGTGTTGCTTATTGGTGCAGGCCTATGGTTACTAATAGATTATGATGTTACCTAAATGTCCAGTTCAGATATTTTATACCATAAATAATACATACTAATTATCACATTAATAACATACTAAGTACACAATCAGTCATGAGGGACTTGGGCATCCAGGTTGATAGCAACCTGACTTTTGACCATGTTGCCTCCATTGTATGGAAGGCTTTCTACATGGTCCACCTCATAAGTAAGGGTATTTCATACAGGAACAAGGAGGTCATAACATCCCTGTACTCCTCCTTTATCAGACCCATTATCGAATACACTGCCCCCTTCCGCAAGTACCTTGCCAAGCCCATGCAGCAACTGGGGAGACCACAGAGGTTCCTGACCAGGAAAATCCAGGGTCTCAAACACTTATCCTATACAGATAGGCTAAAAGCCATGTCCCTCTACTCAGTCTTGTACAGACTGCTCAATGGTGATCTGTGTCTGGCATACAAGGCCGTCTCAGACTCAGCCTTGATGGAGTTGCTGCATATCCGTAAGTCAAACTTCACTCATGCAACCTGCATGCAAGGTCTCAACCTGGTTTGTGATATTAATAGAACCTGTTGGTGAGATAGACTTGTGTCCCCACAACTCCCCCATCTGTGGAATAGACTCCCGCTCCATGTCAAACAGAATACCTCACTAGCCCTCTTTAAGACGAACCTGGATGACTGGATGGGAAACAGAAAAAACACTCCTGGGATCCCACCTGTGTCCCTGCTGAAAAGGGGAAAGCAGGTGCTCACTTTGAGGGAACATAGGTGAAATTTTTGGCTAGGCTTAAAAAGGCCTCCAGGCCAATAGTCTAGTATCATCTTATGAACCTATGAACATACGAACTACGAGAAGCTGCTGAGAGTAGAATATAAATAATACGATTCATTTTTATATATATTTCTATAAGTGCAATATGTTTGCATACATTTTATAATTGTTTTTATTCATGATATGAGTGTGTTTTTCTGTAGTATGTATTTTTAAGATTTTTAACTTTTGATGACATCATAATTAAGGGCTTTTTATTGGTCACACTTTGTATAAAAGACTTGTATTTTTTAGTTAATGTTGTCTGATGAAGCGGTGTGGTCACTGTGAAAGCGCTTACCATTCCTTTGGATACACCCATTACAGTTCCTGGATTTTAGCCTGTTGGTTTGGTATTTCTTCATTTATTTTATGCTTAGTGGATAACCCTCCTGGCGTCTTATGTATCATTATATCCAAAAAAGAGATGGACTCTTCAGACCAATCATGGGTAGGGTTGCCACCTTCGTTCACGGCTAAAACCAGAGCCACGCCACACCCCTCGCATCACCAGTAACCCCGCCCCACCCCCTCTCCCGCCAACATACCACCTATTTTGTGATGTCTTTGACTGATTTGCTATGCTTTTCTGTAAAAAGCATAGTAAATCAAACATCCTCTTTTGGTTTTTCTGTAAAAAGCATAGCAAATCAGCCGATTTACAAACTCCGATAGTATGTTTCCTTTTTGAAACAGAATACCGGAGTTTGTACAGTGTTTTCCGGACTACCGGAGAATCGGTTTGATTTCCTGATAGTCCGGCAAGCCTAATCATGGGTGAAATGAAGAAAGGTTATAGTACTATTTAGATAGTGTACAAATCGGTCAAGGGTTTCTGCTGCATCCACCCAGATAAGGAACAAATTATCTACATAGCAGCCATAGAAAAGAGAAGACCCCTTAAGCTCATTCAGGTCAGAAAAAGCATTTTGGGTCTCCCATTCTGCCAAAACCATATTGGCATAGCTATTGGCACAAACTGTGCCCATAGCCACTGCTGTCTGTTGTAAATAATGTTCTTCTTCAAAAATGAACACGTTGTGTTCGCGTATAAGTTCCAGCAGGGTACAGATCAAATAAACTTTATCATTGCCAAATGCAGGGTTGCAACCTAGGAGTGTCCTGATATTATCAATATCTGCATCATTAGGAATGCAGGTAAAAAGTGAAGTGACATCCATAGTCACCAAAAGGACCTCTTCTCTAAAGTTTGTTACTGAGCAGTCATACAATTTATTCAAGAAGCCTCAAGTATCTTTCAAAATATTTACCATTCCATTGATCACTGGGCATAACTGATTTTCAACATATATAGACATGGGCTCTGTGGCCCAGCCCCTGTCAGAGACTATCGCTATTTTTAATGCCATTCTGCTGTAGCTCAGAGCAGATCTGAGCATTGCCATTTAGATTCTTGACATAGCTATAGAATGCCTTGTGGTTGTCTTTGGAATCTTTGGCAATTTTATTTTCGTAACTAGCTTTGGAGGATTTTATGAGGGATCTCAGCTTCTTACTGAGGGTGGTAAGGGAGTTTTTTGCATCCTGGTATTTTCCTCTTTTCTGCAACAGTTTCTTCCTTTTGTTGTAAAGTTTGTTTATGGCAGGGGACCACCAGATTGGCTTCCTTTTTTTGGGAGGAGAGCATCTTGGTTCTATTTGGGATGGCATTATTGATGCACGAGTGGATGTGCTCGTACAGTGCCTTAGTGTAGGATTCAGCAGTCAAACTTTTAGTTCCTGTCTGCATAGGTGTCATGAAGTTTGTCACTTCTGACTTCAGTAGCATGAAGTTTGCTTTAGAGAAGTTTTTTACAGAGGTTTCCTTACTGGGGGGGTGGAGTGAAGGATGTGGATTTCAAGGGTGATTATCTTATGGTCAGACCTGACCAATGAGGGGGTGACCACAGATGTGGAGCATCGATTTCCCATGTTGGTAATGACCAGGTCTGGGATATTGGAGCCCCTGGTGGGACTATGGATTAGTTGATCCAAGGCATTAGAATATATGAATTCCAAGAACCATCGGGCAAAGGTATTGGTACATGAGTAGTTTTAGCAGTTAATGGGAGGGTAGTTGAAATCACCTAGTATTAGGGTGTTTGGTTGTATCTTAATATATTCCAGTATGTTTAGAAAGTTGTAGTGAGAATCTTGGGTCATGGTGGGGGATCTGTAGCAAGCTACAATTTGGATTGCAGTCTTACCTAGTGTTAGTTGCACCTGGAGAATTTCAGATGGGTACCTGTCAAATCTTCGAACGCTCAAAATTTTGAATGTTACATGGTCGAGACCAAAATGTTCGAAACTTTGAGTGCTTGAAGATGGACTTTTAACTGCACCGTACGGTGCAGATAGGGAGAATTTCCATTTTCTACACTGAAGTGCGGTCTCGGAGTTGGTATATTTAAGTAGGGTGTGGGGGTGCAGAGGAAGTAGGGTGGGGTGCAGCCCCATGGGGTGTAGAGGAACTGTTAAAAGTGTTTTTTTTCTGTGTTTTCTTTTTTTTTTATGTTTGAACATCCAAATTAGAACATCTAGTCTCGACCATGTAATGTTCGACATTTTGGATGTTCGAATATTTAACATTGACCCTTTCATAGGTTCATAGGTTCATAGGTTGGTACTAGGCTATAGGCCCTAGGGCCTATGCAAGCCTAGCCATAATAATTCCCTGGATATTTCTTCCCACAATATTTACTTCTCTGGACCCCTGTCTAGCAGGGCAACTGACATGATCCCTGGGGTGAATTTCCTATCTCCCATCCAATCATCAAGTTTCCTTTTGAAGAGGGCCAAGGAGGCGCTCTGCTTGACATGTATGGGCAGTCTATTCCAGAGTATGGGGAGTCTCTGGGTCAGGAACCTATCCCTCCAGCATGTTTTGTTCATTGTGATGACAAGGTTTAGATCCCTGGAGCGTGTGGCTCTGAGGGATCGGAGTTTCTTTAAGTGGAGCATGTCCAACAGCTCAGGGTTTGACACGGCCTTGTATATTAAGCAGAGATCGCCTCTGAGTAGACGATATGCCACAGAGTATAGCTGGAGTTTTTTTTAGATGGTCAGCATATGGCATCTGCTTTAGGCCTGTGATTCTTTTAATGAGGTATTTCTGTGGCCTTTCCAGCTGTTGCAGATGTCTTGTGAGGTACATACCAAATGGGGCATTATGCTCTATAATGGGTCTAATGAGGGATGAGTACAGTGGGACAATGACCTCCTTTTTTCTGGATGAAAAGCCCTTAGTGATGAGGTATGCCACATAGAAGGATTTCCTGACTGTTGTGGCAATGTGGTTATCGAAAGTGAGACCACTGTCCACCTGTGTCCCAAGTCTCTCATCACGCTTTCGATGTTTAATGCCCTGCCACTTATGTGGTAATTCATGGGTACATGTTTTTTTCCAAAGGGGATAACTATACATTTCTTGGCATTAAGCTTGAGCCCATGGCTCTGGCATCAGGCATTTGCTTCTGTAAGGCCCTTTTGTAGAATATCCACATCATTTGTGGATTCAATAATGGCTCCCAGTTTGCAGACATCTGTGAACTTTGTTAGCCAGAGTCCCTTAGTGTTGGCCTGTACTTCAGAGAAGTAGATGCCAAACAAGAGTGGTCCCAGGACTGAACCCTGAGGCACTCCACTTGTCACTTGTCTGGAGCTGGATTTGGAGTCGGCTACTTTTACAGTCTGGGTTCTGTCAGTAAGCCAGTTGGCAACCCATCGAGTAACTTAGGGATTTATGCCCAGCGTAGTAAGTGTATCTATGATTCTAGAGTGGGGGATGGTGTCAAAGGCCTTGGTGAGGTCTAGATAGGCTGTGTGGACCGCCTTACCCTCGTCCACAGCTCTGAAGACTGATTCAAAGAAGTAAATCAGATTCAGGAGACAAGATCGGCCCTTCACAAACCCAAACTGGGTGGCGTCCAGTGTTTGAAGGTTGCCAATGTCTTTGTTTATAAGTTCCATGATAATGCGTTCCATGCCCTTGCAGATCAGGCTTGTCAGACTGATGGGACGGTAGTTCCTGGGATCCAAGGTGGATCCTCCCTTGTGGAGTGGGATAACTGTAGCTGTGCACCACTCAGTGGGCATGAAGCCTGAGGTGAGGCTATGATTAAACATGACACTCAGATGAGGTGCCAGTTCATTTTGTAGTTCATGTAGTACACAGCCTGGGATGTCATCTGGTCCCATGGATGCTGTATTCTTAGCTTTGGAGAGTGCAGTTTCTACCTGTGTGGCTGTGATTATCGGAATTTGGCAATCTTTTGATATTGAGATGGGCTCTTTAGGGGGTGAGAGGGGGGTGAAGTCGGCACGAAATCAATCTGCCAGGATATTGGCAATATCCTTGAGATCAGTATATTTAATGCCATTTTGTTGTAGCTCAGAGCAGATCTGAGCATTGCCACTTAGATTCTTGACATAACTATAGAATGCCTTGTGGTTGTCTTTGGAATCTTTGGCAATTTTATTTTTGCAACTAGCTTTTGAGGATTTTATGAGGGATCTCAGCTTTTTACTGAGGCTGGTGAGGGTGTTTTTTGCATTCTGGGATTTTCCTCTTTTCTGCAACAGTTTCTCCTTCTGTTGTATAGTTTGTTTATAGCAGGGGACCACCAGATTGGCTTCCTTTTTCTGGACAAGAGCATTTTGGTTCTATTTGGGATGGCACGATTCATGCACGAGTGGATGTGCTCGTACAGTGGCTTAGTGTAGGATTCTGTAGTCGAACTTCGAGATCCCGTCTGTGTGGATGTTGTGAAGTTT